>NC_053027.1:570920950-571029332 GCF_003073215.2 Triticum urartu
CTATGCGTGCATGCATGCATGCATGCATGGATAAATACTGCCTGCCATAGCATACTTAGGTGAGTGGCATGAGACATAGGTTCTATGCGTGCATGCATGCATGCATGCATGGATAAGTAGGTCGTTATGTGGCGGAGCACGTTGATTATCACCGATGAGCCGTGACAGTGTCCCTAGTTCTTTCATGATCTGCTTTATGTTAAGAAAACGGAATTGCTATTTTTCATCCGGATGAAAAGAATTCACGTTCATCTGTTTTTTTGTCCGTCCGTTTCCTGCCTCAAGATTCACGTTCGATTCTAGCCTCGCGGGTGTTTTTTTGTTACCGGACCCGAAACCATGCCCTGGAGACCCATTAATCCCGAACAGGTCCGTGTACTAGGGGTTTTTCTTTTTCTTTGAATTTCCTATTATCTCCTGCGGTGACTTTGTCTGTTTCCCTTCCCCATTTCGAGCGGCCAGGTCTTGGAGGCAGAGAGGAGAGGGCCATGGCAATTTGGGTGGTTATCTCTGCCGCTGATCTCCGGAGAGCGAGCCTGTGGTTGGCGTCCTCCCCCTACCCCCTGTTGCTTCTCCTGCAAGCGCGTCGAGGAAGAGGAGAAGTCGACGCATGGTGATTCCGCGGCGGTATCTCATCTGCTACCGTTGATTTCGCGCCGCTCCTCGTTGCTGTTTTGTTCTCCGAGCGCTGTGCCTCACTTCTTCCT
This sequence comes from Triticum urartu, assembly GCF_003073215.2. Lineage (NCBI taxonomy): Eukaryota > Viridiplantae > Streptophyta > Magnoliopsida > Poales > Poaceae > Triticum > Triticum urartu. Next base: position 570,921,658 of record NC_053027.1, read on the forward strand.
GCAACGAGGATTGTTTTGCCAATATCCTCCCCCTGTCTTCACTTCGATGCAATTTCTGTAGGATTTTGCTAGATCTGGCGTAGTGGCGTTTTTGTTCCCATGTGCAGTGGTGGATCGAGCGCTTCTTAGGCTGTTTTGTGGTGGTTCCTATATTTTCCGGTTGTTGATGGAGAGGGAGCAACATCTCAGTAGATGTAGATGCGGCAGCGCCTGGTCCATGTAGTTGTAGGGGTCAGTTTCCGCCCATGTCTACTTTTGATTTTCTGCTCCCCGTTCAGTGCTCCTATATGTGCACTGCCCATAGATACGTGGATGTAACTGATTTGAATGAGCTCCTAGATGTTTTGGACTGTATGTGTGTATGACGCGAGTTGTTTCTGTCAGTGTGCTGTATTATTAATTTGAGCAATTTTAGAGTGATTGGGACTGACTTTTTACCAGTTAAGCGTCAGCAATGTGCAGGTTTCAGTGATTTTTCGAGTGCTTTTGTATCTGTCTTTGTAAATTCAGTTATGTGTAAGTTGATTTACAGTGTAATCCCTAGTGTTTTTTGACTGTATTTAGATGATTTTTACAGTGTAATTAGTTAGTGGATTTACAATGTAATTCTTAGTGCATTTCGAAATGCAACTTTGGTTGATTCCTAGTGTATTTTTACAGTGTAAATCCCAGTGTAGTCACACCGTAATTCTTTTGTAGTTTTACTGTGTAAATCTTAGTGCCATGGCACTGTATTTTCCTTATCTTATTAGTGGCTTTTTTGGTGGGTCTAGCTCGCCTTTTTGGCTCTGAAATAAGTTCGTGACTGATATGAGCCTGTGTCTACATGCTCAGACCTTTGCCAATGGGTGTGTGAAGTGTGGTTTGCATCTAACTGGCTGCTTTTTTTGCATTTTTGTGTGGATCGATGTGTGTTTGCAATCGTTTTTTGAAACACTAGTAATACTTACTAAGTAGTTTTTTAATCTATGTGGCTGCAGTGTAAATGTGATCCTCTCTCATCTTAAAAAGCAGCGTTTGTCTCTGGTTTTTTGTAATATCTTTTAGTGTAACTCTCAAAGTATTTTTAGTGGATTTTTTACACTGTCATTATCTTGTTTTGATACAGTGTAATTCTCAGTATTTTACACTGTAATTATCTTTGTTTTACAGTGTAATTCTTCAAGGATTTGCACTGTATCTTACTGGATTTTACAGTGTAATTCTCAAAGTATTTTCATTGTAATATCTTTTGGTGTTTCTCTCACGGTATTTGTAGTGGATTTTTGTTTTCATATATACAGTGTAATTCTCAAAGTATTTACACTGTAATTTTTTAGTGTAACTCTCAAATGATTTTACACTGTAATCGTCTTGTTTGATGTAGTGTAATTATCTTGTTTTGATACAGTGTAAATCTCAAAGTATTTGCACTGTAATATCTTACTGTATTTTATAGTGTAATTCTCAAAGGATTTACACTGTAACTCTCTTATTGGATTTACAGTGTAATTCTCAAAGTATTTTCACTGTAATATCTTTTAGTGTTTCTCTCACGGTATTTGTAGTGGATTTTTCGCGCTCTAATTATCTTGTTTGATTACAATGTAATTCTCATAGTATTTACACGGTAGCGGATTTTTCGCACTGTAATTACAGTGTAATTCTCATAGTATTTACACTGTAATTTTTTAGTGTAACTCTCAAATAGTTTTACACTGTAATCATCTTGTTTGATCTAGTGTAATTATCTTGTTTTGATAGTGTAAATCTCAAAGTATTTACACTGTAATATCTTAGTAGATTTACAGTGTAATTCTCATTTTTGGATTTACACTATATTTTGTTTATTTATTTATTTGCATTTTTACTGTGTAACTATCATTGGATTTACACTCTAACTATTTACTGGCTTTGTTAGTGGGTTTTACACTGCAATTCTTAGTGGTTTACTTGTAAATCTTAGCACCATTTGTACTAGTATCCATTTGCTTTGCTCTAATGCATTTTAGTCTTATTTTCTTCAGTGTAACAAGCACTTTAATTCTACCGATAGCACTTTATTTTCTTTCTAACATGAAAAAGATTAACTTCGAAGAGTTTCATGTGTTGTACCCAGCTGTCCCTAAGCAAGATAATCAGTATTTAAGTTTTTCTGCCTTCTCATGTTCTTGTTTAATTTTTATATAGATTTGTATGAAAGCTTTATTTTTCTTATTTGTGTTCTTTTTTATCTTTTCAGCCATGATTGTGGTGTCTTCACATTTAAGTATATGGAGATATTCAGACCAAGAACTCAGATGGCAAACTTTTTCTGCAGTGCAGACATTCCAAATCTTAGGATCAGATATGCGAATGACATGTTTTTCAGTCCCATGAACAGCTGCGACAAGTCTTTCATAACTGATTCCTATCGTGATGTATGTTCTTTACTTTTCGTGTCATTTGTTTCATTTTCTTATTCTCCTTTTTAGCTTCTTGTTTCTTTTACTAACATATGGGTCTCTTTGAATTTTTGTGAGAGGCAATGCCAGGTGAGGTTAAACATGTGCACGGTCCTAGCACAAATGGTGGCTGAGTTCTTTTTTTAGTAGCATGTGATCTGAAGAAAGTAGCATGCAATCTGAGCATATCAGCATTTTTGATTTAGTAGTGGTCTGTATGTTTTTTCATTTTGATTGTAATGTCATGTCTTTATGCCTGGAACTCTGCAGTACGTATTTCGAGCAGATTTTTGATTCTATATCAGGGGTCCTTTTTTGTTAATGATCATTTGTTCCTTGTATCTCAATTTATCCTTTCTTCACCTTTTTGTTGGTGCTGCTTTTTTGACTGACTTTGGTAAAGTTTGGGAGTGTCATTTTAGTGCATTTACAGTGTCATTTTTGTGGATTTTACAGTGTCTTTTTCATTGCATCTTACATTGTAATTCTTAGTGGGGCATTGTAGAAATTAGTATCAATTTAGTGATTTTACACTCATTTTCTGGGTGGTAATATCATTGTAATTTTACCTCTTCTTTGTCAATGTATTTTTGTAGGTGACCTCATCCTGGTCCTTTAACCTCCTCCATTTGTTTTGCTTTTTAGCTGCTTTTTCTGTTTGTTCCGGGTTGGAAAAGTGGTCATGTGGACCCGTTAGTCTATTTAAAAGTTGGGGCAGAAAAGAAAATAGAAAAAAGACAAACAGGGGACACGGGACAGTTGGCATCCTTCAGTCATAGTTTAAAAAACCGGACCGGGCCGGCGGTCGAACCGGAAAAAACCAGAACCGGCAGCCTCATTGGGTTTTTAAGTTAATAAGACCGATATGCAATCAAACCGGAAAAAAACCGATCGAACCGGCCGGTTTTCCGGAAAACCGGTGAAAACCGGGTAATTGAACCAGGAAAACCAGGGAAAAAAGTTCTAATAGAAAGTGGGAAAGTGGGATTGGATCCAATGGCATGTGAGTAGTAGGCGGGGCCTGCCCATGGCCCAATAACCAACTTAGTTGTGCTACTTTGTTGTCCACTACATGGTTATAATTTTATTTGAGCATTGTTTCACTCTATATTAGCACATATACTAATCAATATATATTATTTTATTTCTTAAAAAACCAACAATCGATCCGGTGAACCGGCGGTCCGACCGGTAAAAACACTACTAGGAAAAGGCCTACTAACGGCGCACCTAATTTGGCCATTAATGGCGCATTTGTGGTGCGCCATTAGTAGCACGCCATTAGTATATTTTACTAATGGCGCACCACTGGTGCGCCATTAGTATCTGGTATACTAATGGCGCACCACGCGGTGCGCCATTAGTATAGTCCACGGTGCGTCATTAGTATGCCTCCCAGGGGGCCATGTATACCCAGGTGCTTTAGCATACTAATGGTGCACAACAACAGTATGCACCATTAGTAACTTCGGCATACTAATGGCGCACTATTTAATGATGCGTCATTAGTATCCTTTGGCACACTAATGGCGCACTATGATGTGATGCGCCATTAGTATGAATATTAGGTTTTTTTTGTTTTTTAATTGTCTATTTTTTGCACAGGTTACAAAATGTATAATTGGACAAAATATAGACAGCACACATCAACAACAGATTCATCGAATAAAATAGAAGATTAGTCTCTGAATACAATTCATCATTTTAGTCTCCGAATACAATTCATCATATTAGTCTCCGAATTGAAAAGACCGAACAAAGATAGAACATTATATTACAAGTCTCGAGACCGCGAGTTTGTCTTCACATTACAAGTCGATATCGATCATCTAAACTACCATCACATAGAAGAGAGCTGCGGTCATCACGATGAGCATCATCACGATGAAACTCGTCTTCATCCGGTTCCTCCAACGCTCCCTCCCCTCTCCCGCTAGATAGCGGGCGTATCTAGATTCGGCCTCGGCCCTAGTGGTGTACCCTTTGTAACTGTTACCGCTGAATCGGTGAACCTGTCTCCGACACTCCTCCCAGTCGTTGTAGACTCCGGGAACCTTACCCTTGTACACGACATACCACGTCATCGCTATGCAGTAGCCAAACGAGACGTTAGTACCAATTCACAGACAATACATAAGCAACATATAAGTATGCAACAGAACGATCGGAAGAGAAAAGCAAAACATTAATAGCATCGATTACATCTAAGTTGAATGACTCTCGAAACCAAAGAGACATACTACAATTTCATTAAAGTTTAATTACAACATATGAGCCAATCGATGTTTTAGAACTAGACACAGCATCACTATTTTCGACTCGACTCAAGGGACCGGAGCGTGGATGAAGCCGCCGTCTATCGTGGGAGTCATGAAACAACGGGCGTTGTCAGCCTGCATTTGTAGGATTGTGTCGATGTCACTGTTGGACGGTTGATTTCTGAGGTAGAACTGCCCCGAGGTACGAAGGACATCTTGATGGATGATTTCCGCAAACTCCGACTGGATGCGAAAGAATTCTTGTCTGATGTCCGCGTCCTGGATTGCCGACACGCTCGTGGCCCAATCTTTGAGTCTACTCGGTAGCAGAAGTTGATGATGGTCCCGTACGATCGCCTGCATGTGATGGATGGCGTAGTAGGCACCCTTCTGACCGCCAGTTGGCTGCTTGACGCAGCAGAACACCGTATTGTGGGAGAACACGTGCTTGCCGTACTTACGAATAGGCCTGGTGAAGGTGCCTCCAGATTTGACGTAGCCGGGGAGAACATCATCAAGAACCTTCTTGACATTTGTGTAGTCTACGTTCGACTGACGGTCCGGGTCGAAATATGTGGCCATGGAATATTTGGGGCTTAGGAGGATGAGCGTGCAACATGTGTCACTGCAGAAAACACGGAATGTTAAAAGAAAAACGATCGAAATCTAAGAATTCATATGTTACGGGGCGGTTGAGGGGAGGACTTACTCGGGAAAGTAAGGCACGAGGAAGTTATCCTTATCTTGGTTTGCCAGAATGACGCCTTCGAGGTAAGAACTCGCGACTTGCCGGTCCCCAGCGTTGCCCAAGATCTTGGCACGCATGTAGAAGGGGTCGACTATCACGATGTCCGGGGTCTTGTCGCGAATGATCCGCATCTCCATACTCAGCGAAAATAGCCGAACGAAGGTGTAGTGCAGCGGATGAAGGTTCAACATAGCGTGGATGTCATCAAACCGCAGGACGATCGTACCCCCGATGGAGTTATCCATGCACAAAGCCCTTGCCCTCTGGCACCTTGGCCGCGAAAACCGGGTATGCCACATCCTTCTCTCCGAGACGCCGCTTCTCCAAAGAAAGAACACTGTCATGCAGACTCCACATAGCACCGGTTGCAGCATCGAGCATATTTCTCGGTAGCATCGGCCTACCCGCCACATGCACCCTCCTCGAGATATCCTCAGGTGCAGGTGACCCGTCCTGAGCACGGATCGTACTCGGTGCCGGCTGGCCCGCACCCTTGTTAGTCTTTCTTTTGCGTGCCTTCTTCTTCTCCTGTAATGGGACCGAGTTCTGCTCACGGACCGCCTTCTTGAGTGTGTTGGGGCTGATAATATTTCGCTCCTCGCCTATCTGAGGCTCGGTGAAGTCGGTAGCTGGAGGCGTCTCCTGAGAGCTGAACGCTAGACGACGCCTGTTGCAACTTGGCTTCTCCGCAGTACCAGCTAGATCGCGCACGTCTTTTGTTGGGTTGGGTTCTTGAGAAGGAGGCCCCATGAAGTCGCCACCGTACCCATGATCGGCAAAGTACTGATCGACGTTGGCAAATGTATCGTCGTCGTCGACATTCTGATCCTGTGCCATATGCATGTTTGGATCCAGTGGCATAGGGATGTCCGGCACCGTTGCGGCGGTCTTGCCATGGGGCCGACTTGGCGCCGGCACGACTAGCGGTGTTGTCTTTGGGGTGGTGTCCCCCGCCCCCAAACGAATCTGGCTCTTCAGCCAAAGCAGGGGCCAGCTCAGGCAGGCGCTGAGGGTCATCACGTCATCATCGTCGGCCCCGACGGGTCGAATCGGAGGTAACAACTCGTCGCAGCCTGGCAGCACCCGAACCAGTTGAACCCTAAACAAGTTGGGTGGCATCTGGGTACCGTGGAACAAGGGGTTGCCCGGTTGAACGATTTTGCCCTTGGCAACATCAACCAACTCGTTGTTCACGAAGTGCAGGAGAGTGCACGGAACGTCGGTGGCGCCCTGCGAAAACATGTAGCGCGTCAGGGATGCCCAGTCAAAGGCAAGGAGATGAAGTCCTCGGCCGAGAGAGGCTTAATTAGTTACCGTGATGATGGCGTCGAGCTCGGCTAATGTCGAGGCACCGCCAACGGCGAGCGTGCAGTTGACGGAGGGGCCGCTTGCTGCAGAGGTGCCGGCCGGCGTACACCCGGGTGCATTAAGCTCCCATGCCGGCGTCGGAGACACCAATGGCCCCGCCATCGCGTTCTGCGAGTTGCTGGACGTGAAGCTAGGAATCGGGGGCGGCCCCTGTTGGCCGCCCGCAATCTACGCACTAATCCCCTGGATCAAGGTAGGCACAATGGCGGTCATCGTCCTTCCGAGTTGTTGTTCCACTTGCTCTTGGACCATCTCCGGAATCCGTGCCACCTGTGCCCTGAGTTCTTGAACCTCGCGCGCCTGGCTTTCTGAGCTGGTCTTTTTCTCCTTTCGCCCACCAGTGTTATAGTATGACGACCATTTTGTCGACAAGCCTTTGCCGGCCACACGACCAGCTGACGTCGGCTTACTGAGCTTATCCTTGTTCTTCATTACATTCAACGCCCTATTTAGAGTGGTGTCCCAAGGGTTGCTCTTAGTCGACCCCGCGCTACTGCTTTCAGTCGCCTGCGGAAGGAATGTGAACCATTTAGAAATTTGGCTTCATTAATTAGAATGCAACCATATGAAGCTAATTACGCGGGGGTGTATTCCTTACCAGAACAAGCTCAAGCTCCCTGGTCTTCGGATCCGTGGTAAGCTCCTTTGTTTTCGGGTCCTTCTTGTACCGGGCCCTGACAAAGTTCCTGGTCTGCTTGTCACCGTATTTATCGAAGAGGGGCGGTAGGCCTTGCTCGGCACGGTCCGCATCCTCCTTGTCCCATATAGGCTCCGCCACTCTGTAACCGCCGGGACCGTGTGTGTTCCCCTAAGTTCAGCTCCCGCATTTCTTTCCCCCACTTACTTGAATCGGAGCTTGCGGTGCTCGAGCAATTGATCTTGAAGTCATTGTAGTCATCTTCGGTGATTGAAGGATTTTTCTCCTTGATCTTCTCATAACTCTCACCTTTCTGGATCATTCTCTTCACATTGCTTTTCCAAGTAGACAGGGCCGTGCTCATCTTCGTGAGGGCAGCATTGTTCACTTTATTCCCTTTGAGGCTTGTGTTTTCAAATTCAGCGAGGAACTTGTATCATTCGTGCAGCTTCGTGAAGAGGAGGTTGCGCAAATTCCCTCGGTCAGGATGCCTGAGGTTCTCGGTGTTGATCGAGACGGTGCTCCGGAGAATGCACCCGAGCTGAAGCGAGTACCCCTTGACTATTCGTTCGGGCGCCGCTGGATTCCCGTCGGAGTCCACTTCAGTAACTTCCTCCTTGAGGGTGCGGAGCATGGTCGGGCGCCGGTCCTTCCGTTGCCTCTTCGGTTGGCTGCCATCTGTGCATGCGCCGCCATCATCAGTGGTGGCATCCTCGGCGGCACCATCAGTGGTGGCATCAGTGGGGTCATCCTCGGCGGTACCATCAGTGGTCTCAGGATCGGTGGGGAAGGCGGCGGCCTCATACAAGTGAGGTTGTTCCTCCATTTCCTGGGACAGCTCCCAGAATGCCTTGACGCCCGAACCCCCGGCCTCATCGTTGTTGGCCATGTTTCTCTCTAAATAGGAACAAAGTTTGGTCAAAAAGTTGGTTATTGTCAAGGAACAAGATCATGGTCTCATCATTTAGGGTTTGTCGACACCAAGGAGAATTCTAAGTTGGGCCTAATCACTTGGCTCTATTGCCGCCTATGGTTTAATGCAGCTAGAATAAAGGGGCACTTGATCCTACTTAATTAACTACTAAGATACCCGGCCCATGCATTAGTCACAAGTACCCCATATGTCCTATTTTTAGCAAAGTCATGCTAAAATTCACGGAAAATTTCAGCATGACCTTTGCTGAAAATAGGACATATGGAGTACCCGAATTTGCCGGAATGGAAGTTAATCGACATTCCAGCAAACTCAAGGGCCTCTCGGGTGGACAAGGCAAAAAAGGCCTTCATCACAACATGGAAAATACATTGGCTGTATACCAATTCAAAGTCCAACCAATGTCTCACAATATTTTTCAATTTTCAGCATAACCCCCTTCTTCGCGAGGAAGCATGCTCTGACAAGCTAAGTTACGTTACACATGTAATGGCCAAATTGGGGGAAATTACTAGCTAAACAAGTTTAAGCGCACAGACATGCTGGCTACAAGAGAAATGATAGGGTTAAAAGACCAAGAAACAAACTCGTGTAAAACTGCCTCAGTTTCAGGTCTAGATTGTTCAATTCCACTTTCCACTCACGGGCTCTTAAATCAGAACTCAACTAAGAGATCCGCTGATCTAACGCGCACGAAACCACTCTCAGTTCGATCGAACGAAAGATCAATAGTGGCCAAAACTGAAGAAAAAACTGAATAAAAGCATGCCTTGCATACAGAGCACATACCAAGCAGCGGCCTAAAATAGCAAGCATCAAATTAGTAGCAGTACCGGGGGTGTACATTGCACAAAGGCAGCAATGAGCCAATGATATCAGTAGCAATAATAGGTGTACATTCTCAAAGTGAACCTACAGAGTTCTAGTACAGTGAGTAACTCCCAATTCTTTTAATAGAAGCACAATTAATATCAAAACAAAAATAACGAAATAATAGATGTGATTTTAATACAAATAACTGTTGGTGATATTGCCAGTCACTTAATTAGTTGGGTAACAACTTCAAAACAAATTAGTTATTATTATTTTTCTTGCCAAGTTTAAAATATAATAAAGGGTTGTAGTGAATATCTAGCAGAAAATGTCTCACATGGTCACATATGCACATAATTTTAGTCAAGTATTTGTAATATACTACTCCAAAATAAAGTAGAGCCACATGCTTCATTTTCAGAAAAATAGGCGGCGATGTAAAACAAATGTAAGCACTGCTGCATGATGTTGACAGGAATGAATGATCTTCGTCTCTGTTCTACTTAAAAATGACCTTCACAATGTTCAGAACTTCAGATGGAAGTGGGGAAAGAAGGTAGTTTTTCGTGCGGCTTTCCCTTTTTGCAGAGATTCAAGCAGAAACTTGAGAGAGGACAGTGAGATCTGCGAGGGGATATGTGAATGCTTCAACATGAAAGAATTTAAATCTGCAAAATTCGTCGACGCTAGATCGAACGGATGCCGGTCTATTCTTGTTTAAGATCAAGTCAGCAACACCACCTTCTTGCTCAAGAGATTAAGGTAATATATCATAAACTAGCTAGCAAGCACACAGGAACATTGATAGATATGATTTTCATATATCAAGGACACTATGATAGCAGAAGAAAAAAATCGATTGGAGATGACAAATACATGCTCTATAGTTTAGTCGACAGAACCAAATACACCGTCTGTAATTAGCATGAATGAATCCCTTTCAATAATTTCTCATTGTAACCAAAAATAGAGATCGACCCCTCCTATGGACCACTGCCTAGTGAAATGGTAAATCCGCAGCAATGGCTAAAAGAGACAACAAATGCACAGGATGGGAGGGGTGATCGCCCATGGGCAGGGAATGGGGAGGAAGGTTGGAGAGGGAGGAAGGAGGAAGGAGGAGAGGTACCTGGGCGGGCGCGGCCGGTCGCCGGAGGGGTTGGGGTCAGGGTTGGGGTCGCGGTCGGCGGCGGCGGCGTCGTCGAAGGGATGCCTCTGTTGGTCGTGGGGAGGCCGGCGGCCGCGCAGGGCAGGGGCCGACGCGGGGAGGCTATCGGCGACGGCGAGGTCGCGGAGGCGTCGGCGATGGCGGAGCTGTAGTGGTGGGGGGCGCGGGGGCGCGGGAGCGGCGGCGTCGTGCGTCGGGGCAGAGCTAGGGGGAAGTGGATCTGGCGAGAGGGAGGGACAAAGGGGTCGGGGGAGTTAGAGCTAGGTGGACGAAGGGGTCTGGGGCGGCGGGGCGGCGGCGGCGGGAGAGGAGAGGGCGGCGTCGGGAGAGGAAAGGGGAAGGGGATCGAGGGCGAGGGCGAGGGAGAGAGAGGGGATAGGGAGGGGCCGGGAGGAAATATGGATGGGGGTGGCACAATACTAATGGCGCACATCACCGTGGTGCGCCATAAGTACATCCATACTAATGGCGCACCTCACCGTGGTGCGCCATTAGTATTTTTTTTTATTTCTACTCGAGCCAACAGGTTATCTTCCACCTGACCTGATAGTCACCAAGTTGCCTCTACTAGCTCGACTGGTCAGCAGCCAGTTCTCACACCAGGAGGTCCTGGGTTTGATTCCCAGGCTCCACAATTTTTTTATGCATTAAAATGATGTTTGATACTTATTTGTGTTTAAATATGTTCAAACTTGTTTAAATCATAACAGTAATATTTTTTTATAATACAGTAATAATTTTTTAAATAATATCATCAAACAGTAATGCCGGTGGAGCGGGGGAGGGTGCGCGGGGTGCGGGGGGTCGGCGGCGGCGGCCGGTGGACCGGGGGGTGCTCGGCAGCGAGGAGGACCGGATCTGGCGAGGTGGGATAGCGATCGAGATGGAGGGGGATCGAGATCGAGTGTCCATGAGTTTTAAAAATATTCATGATAGTTCAAAAAGTGCCCATGAAATACAATCGAGAAATGAAGGCTCCGATTTAAATACAATCGATCTTAGCTAGCTATCTGTTCACAATCTTCTTGCCCTTCTTTTTCGCAAATGGAGTTCTTCTGTGGAACGGACGTCCTTTAGGTAGGGTGGTCCTGCTTCTTCTTGTGGTGTATGCTGCTACTTCATCATCGTCGTCATGTTCGATCCTCGGGTCGCCGTACTTGTCGAAGTCTTGCTCATTGTCTAGTCCATCCATTCCGATGATCTTCCTTTTGCCTCTCCTCACGACAACACGACTGGGCTTTGACGGGTCGGTAATGAAGAAGCATTGGTCCACTTGGGAAGCCAGTACCCATGGCTCATTTTTCGCGGTGACGTTTGCGCCCGCGGTCTTGGATTTGGCTTCGGGTATAACCATGGTGGTGAAATACCGGTCTTCTTTTAGGACGCTCTTGGCCCATCTGACACGGAACATCGGGACCTTCTCTCCAGCGTAGCTCAGCTCCCAGATCTCCTCGATCCTTCCGTAGTATCTGTCCTTGTCGTTACCGGTGTAGGATTCCATCGTTACCCCGGAGTTCTGATAACCATCGCTCTTCATGTCCTTGGCCTCGGTGTAGAATGTGTAGCCGTTGATATCATACGCCTCATAGGTCATCAGGTTGTGCTCGGCGCCCTGTGACAAGGCGAATATGAGTTGTTCTTCCGCGGAAGAATCCTCATGTAAAGGGTACGACAGAAGCTTCTGCTTGAACCAACGCGTGAAACATGAGTTGTGCTCTTTGAGTATATCTCCGTCCGTCCTCTGTTGGCCTCGGTCATTGTATGTCTTCTTAATAAAGGTTTTGTGCTGTACCACCCAAGGATCGACCATGTCTATGTGTTGTAGCGCGACTAGGTTTGCTCTTTCAAAGTCGGCGAGTCGACCCTCGAAGTCGACATGCATTTCGCGACGACCCTCACGGTGACCCCATCCAGCGAGCCTGCCGAGGTGCCTGTTGACGGGCAGACCAACGGGGTTCTCGATGCCTAGATAATTCGTGCAGTAGGAGATGCACTCTTCGGTCAGAAAGCCCCTGGCTATGCTTCCCTCTGGACGTGACATGTTGCGAACGTATCCTTTGATGACACCATTCATCCTTTCGAACGGCATCATGCTGTGCAGGAACGTCGGCCCGAGTTGGATGATATCGTCCACGATATGGACCAGCAGATGCACCATAACGTCGAAGAATGCGGGCGGGAAGTACATCTCAAGCTCGCATAGTATCACCACGATCTCTTCCTGTAGCCTTCTGAGTTGCCTCACGCCAACAGACTTCCGAGAGATGACGTCGAAAAAATTGCATAGGCCAAATAGGGTTTCACGGACGTGCGCGTCCATGATCCCACGGATTGCAACTGGAAGTATCTGCGTCATCAGCACGTGACAGTCGTGAGACTTCATCCCGCTGAACTTCTGCTTCGCTGGGTCTAGGTATCTGCTTATCTTCCCCGCGTAACCGTAAGGAAGTTTTACTCGTACGAGGCAGGTGAAAAACTGCTCGATCTCCTCCTGACTTAGAGTGAAGCACGCGGGAGGGTAGTCATTTCCGGTCTTCTTGGCCTTCTTGCCTTTGCGACGACTTTCCGTGTCCTGCTTCGCCTCATCATCATCATCATCATCATCATCATATATAGTGTGAAGCTCCTGCCTGATGCCCATTGATTTCAAGTCTGCACTTGCTTTCGGCCCATCTTTGGTCCTCTCTGGCATGTTGAGCAGGGTACCAAGCAGACTCTCGCACACGTTCTTCGTGATATGCATGACATCAAGGCTGTGAGGCACACGGTGGATCTTCCAGTACGGCAAGTCCCAGAAAACAGACCTCGTTTTCCATACCTTCAGCAGCGGCTCTGGCGCCTTTCGCTTTTTCCCCGGCTCTGACGCCTTTTGCTTCTTTCCCGGTAGTGGGCAGGCTTTTCAATTTTTCAACAGCTCGTCTATTTCCTCGCCGCTCCTCGTACGCGGGCGTCCTCGGGGTTCGGTTTCACCATCGAACAGATCCTTGCGTTTTCTCCACGGGTCATCGTCGGGAAGCCACCTTCAATGTCCCATGAACACGGTTTTCGAAGACCCGGGATCTCTATCTAGCTGGCGATACGTTGTGTCATCCATGCACCTGACGCATCCAAAAAATCCGTGGACCACCTGCCCCGCGACATATCCGTAACCGAGATAGTCGTGCACCGTCGTGAGCAGCGCGACTCTCATAGGGAAATATTCTTTCTCTGCGGCGTCCCACGTATTGGCTGGCGTTTTCCACAGCGTGTCAAGCTCCTCTTTCAGCAGCCCCAGATACAGATTGATGTCATTCCTTGGTTGTTTCGGTCCTTCAATTAGCATACTCATGTGAATGTACTTCCTCTTCATGCACAACCAGGGGGGAAGGTTGTACATCCACACAAACACAGGCCAGGTGCTATGTGTGCTTCTCTGGCTGCCAAACGGATTGACTCCATCGGTGCTCACGCCCAGCACGATGTTCCTTGGATCATTCCCAAATTCTGGGTCTTCGAAGTTCAACGCTTGCCACTGGCTCGCATCCTTAGGGTGACTCAGCATCTTGTCTTTTTTATCTATCTCCGGATCATTTGCGTCATCTTCTCGCTTCTTCTCCTCCCTATCCGCGTGCCAACGCAGGAGCTTTGCTACCTTAGGGTCCGCGAAATACCGCTGCAGACGAGGAGTGATCGGAAAGTACCACACCACTTTTCAAGGAGCTTTCTTCCTCTTCTTGTATCGAGTGACGCCGCACACCGGACATATGGTAGACTCCGCGTGCTCCTCCCGATAAATGATGCAATTGTTCATGCACACATGGTATTTCACGTGCGGTAAATCCAGAGGACACACGATTTTCTTCGCCTCCTCCAAACTGGTCGGGCACTTGTTCCCCTTGGGAAGACGTTCGTGCCAGAATGACATGTTCTCGTCGAAGCATGCGTCGGTCATTTTGTGTTTTACCTTCATCTCCAGAGCCATGAGCGTTACTTTCAGGCGGGTATCCTCGGGCCTGCATCCTTCATACAATGGAGTGACCGCGTCTAACTCAACTTGATCCATCTTGGCTTTCTCTCGGGCGGCAGCTCTTGCGTTATCCGTCTGCTTGAGAAGCAGCTCTTGAATATGAGGGTCCTGCACCCAGCCCATCGATGGTCCAGCGTTGTCTGCTCCGGCATCTTCCTCATCATCATGTCCTGCATCTTCTACATGATGACTGTGTACAGCATCACCGTCGTGATCATCTCCTGGGGATTCTTCGTCTTCTCGCCCGCCCGAGCCGCGGTGGTTGTCTTGCTGCCCTTCCTCATTTCTTGCCCGGCCCCCATGAACGACTTCGTAGTCATCTTCATCACCTTGCCACCGATAGCCATCCATGAAACCACGCAAGAGCAGGTGGTCCCGCACCTGCCCGGATTCCGGGTCCGCAATAAGGCTCTTCAGCTTGCATCTTCGACATGGACATCTTATCTCCGTCTCGTTCTTTTGAAGCATCTCGGCCTTCGCGGACCTCAAAAACCTATTCACGATGCCTTCGGTCATCATGCGGACCATGGTCGCCTGCGGGGTAGAGCAAAACGATATTTTAGAACCAAAAAAAATTTTGGCATGACTTCCCCTAAAAATAGGACCAAAAAGAATGCTTAATGCCAAAATTCTCGCCGAAACGAAAATGAATCAACATTCCGGCAAAATATTGGCAACTATCGCATTTCAAATACCGGTACACCTCCAAACACAAACACATATGCAACACCACAAACATATGCAACACCACGAACATACATAGATCTAGCTAGGCCATAAAAAGTGCATATGTGCACATTGTTGTAGGGAGAAATACATAAATATAGCTTCCCCCATTACTTACCTATCAAAACAAGGTAATTTAACCACTTAAATTGAATGAATCTATGGTGGAAATGAGGTGAAAAAGAGGAGGCACCCGAGACAAGGAGGAGGTGGAGAGAATGAAGTGGGGAGAAAGTGAGTGTGGGTAGGAGAGGCTCCCCAAAATATCTTGTTGCTGCCCACTTACTAATGGCGCACCAACTCAAAATGCGCCATTAGTAATCTAGGTTACTAATGGCGCACCATCTGGTGATGCGCCATTAGTAGTTTTATAAAAAAAATTACTAATGGCGCACTGTACCCCAGTGCGCCATTACTAGTTTGAACTAGTAATGGCGCACGGTGCAACAGTGCGCCATTAGTAGTTTTGCAAAAAAAGGAATAAAAAATATAATAAAAAAAACAACATTAGTGGCGCACTTTCCGACAGGTGCGCCATTACTAGTTACAACTAGTAATGGCGCACTTTGTCTGGATGCGCCATTAGTATGTTTGGACAGACGCACTAGTTCCAAAAAAAATTTGATACTAATGGCGCACCCTGTGCCAGGTGTGCCATTAGTAGTTTCAACTCTAATGGCGTACCAGATGGTGGTGCGCCATTAGTATATACTAATGGCGCACCCCTTGTCAGGTGCGCCATTAGTGTCAATCCCATCTATAGCCCTTTTTCTAGTAGTGAAATCTGAACCGACAACCTTTCCGGTTCGGTTTTTTAAACTATGCCTGCAGTTGGATGGAAAATATGGATGAGAGCGAATTGTATTTCATCTGGATGTAGAATAGACAGTCCCTAAAAAAATTAGCTGACCCACGAATGTAAAATCGATATATACTCCACCATAAGTGCTACTAGATAGTTTCCTTAACCAAGTCTTGGGTATCATCATTACGCTCTTGTATGCAACTGTACTACAATGTTAAAACATCTGCGGCCGGACACCTCAAACCATCCTTTATACACCCGCGGAAGTGCCCGGTCAGTGACCGGATAGGAAAGAGAAGAAAAAACACGACCCAACCGCACCCACTATATCATTCCTATACGCCCAGGCTGTCTGCGAACCCTCATATCCATCTCAAATATGGGGAGGATATGAGGGCTCGCGGATGCCTCCGGGCATTCCGCACTGTAGGACGCGTACCCACCACGGACCATCTTTTCTCTTTCTTTGTTCATTCTTTTATTTCTCTCTCTTCATCTCCATCAATCATGTGCAAGTGTCTGGATATATGAGAAAAAAAATGAGTGTGGCTGCACAGACGGATAAATAGAGGTTCAGAACGGACACATCTGGTCACTGACCGGCCGCGTCCGCGAGCGTTTAAGGGGTCATATTTGCTATGTCTGGCTGTAGTGCTCTTAGCATTCTTGCACCGTAGTTCCCTTTCAGAGTACGGAGTACATAGCACCAAAATCACCGAGACGTTCCTCTTTGGTTCTGAATCGAGTGAAATGCATAAAACCAACACAGTCATGTCCGTAAATGCAGAAAACCATCACAATCGTGTCCGTAAATGCAATAAACCGCCATTTTATAAATTATAACAAAACGCACAACACGTAGCTCTTGACAGTGAAAAAAAACACTGACCAAAATTTGAATCTCGTTTTGACGTGGCAAATCATTCGCGTGGCAAAGGGATATACAACGCTCACAAACATCTTCTTCGGTGTGAATCACCATTACGGCCTCCTCTGATGTGTGTGGTGGTTAGTGGGGGTGATTAGTGTAGGCTTTGGAGCGATAGATGATACGTTGGGTCTTCATTTTATCCCGGAGTAGCTCACCCTTGGTCATATAGGCGTGCAGTGGTTGGGTCCAGTCTTGGGTGTGGATCACCAATACTGTCATTGACCCATCGATCGGAGTTGGTTCCTCGGGAAGTTGCGTCTGCATTGAAGCGGCGGCTGACGAGAGGTTGCGTCGATCAGTGCTGCTCTCTGTCTTGTCACATCACGCGGCATCAATGCTGGCTGCTCCGTGCTCTAAACCGGCATGAATGCGGCGCGGTAAGCAGAGCATGCATCAAAAGGAAAGCGCGGGAGAGGGGGGGGGAGGGGGGCCATGATGGTCAGAATAGGGCTTGGGAGCAGTGGGAAAAAATACGTCCGGACCATACCGCGGACTGATACAGGCGCGTTGAATGGCTTCCGCAGTCCGGACAGCGCAGTCCAAACAAATGCGGAAGGTTTATGGATCGGTGTTAGAGATACCCTTAATGAGGCTCTTATATTTGATTACGGGGTCATATATGTGTTTACGTACTAAAAGATCATGAACAGCAATAAAACTAGATGACCTTGATAATGGGCATGCTAGGGCCAATAACAACCTAGTTACCTAAGCCACTGCAGGGTACATGCATGCGTGCGCGCACACAGAGAAGCTAGCGATCGGCCGAGCATGCATGGAACGATGCAGCCGGTCAGCAATTAGCAAATCTTAGTCAGGGACCAAACGCCAAGAACTATGGCGTTTCCTCCAAACGTCAATGAGCATGGCATTTCGCCTTGCCACGTCAACGTCAACTAAGCTTATGCAGGCCAGGTCCAGACGCCATAGACCATGACGTGTCCCGTGTAAGCCAAACGTCAAGGATGTTGGTGTGACCAAAAAAGGTCAGATTTAAACTTTTTTTATAAGTGAGGTCAATTCTGGAATTTGTTTGCACAAAAGATTAAAGCAGAAAATTTTGGTTTGGTACAAGGGGAACAACAACTCGAGCATTGTATCCGACCAACTGAATTTAGTCCAAGCATAAATGCCACGCGGTACAACTAGTTCGGAGATTGTCGGCAGTGGCTCCAACACGCCCATACCTCCACAAGATGACCACCATGTCATCGACGTAATTACTACCAGACAGCCTTACAGTCACTTCGAACATATGTGTCAGGCTACGCACATGCTAGTATGACGGCTCGCAGAGATAATGCGGAGGGTAAGGTTTAACGGTAGGTCTAGAGGCAATAGCCCAAGGTCTGTGGTCGGGTCCAGGCCGGAGATGGAATCGATCCCATGTTCCCAATCGAGTGTGAACGAAGCGTGGCTCGTATGGTTAGGTTTTTTGTGGTGCAATTAATCAGGGTTTAAGTCTTAGACTTGGCATTGATGGTTGTATTTTTTTGGATTTATTTCAGACCTTCAGTGATGACTTCGTCAATTTCAATATCATGCGCAGACTCAGTATCTTAAAGATACTCATAGGATAGTATGTGTGTGTATGTTTATAGAGATGAATGTATGCTCATATGTATGAGCGTATGTGGTTAATGGATATCTTCACCACCGAGGGTCGAGATCCTCTGCAATACTATATGGTATTGTAGTATTGATAACATGTGGGGCCAGATCCCACGTGGAATTGACTGTACTCTGGATTCGCCTGGTTCATTAGTTGCAAACTATTTTCCTTTGGAATCGTATAACCGTAGGATTGCCTAAGTAGTACGCAAGTCTCCGGCCGAAAAGATTTTTTTTCGGGTGGACAGAGAAATTAGTTGGGCAGTTAACATCCTTTCCGATAACAACACCATCTGCTATATAAACTAATAGAACGCCCATGCGTTGCCACGGGCTCTTAATTTTTTTATTGCACCTATGAATACAATGCATATTAAATTTGTATGTATAGATTTTATTTGATTGCACATATAATGTATACTATATTTTGTAGGTAGAGAAAAGATAGCCTGCAACAATTACAGAATAATTCAAATCCATTTCACCTGCAATGTAACTCGGTGATATATACATAGAGAACAATGATCCAAATAATTATATGTTACAAACTAAGATTTACTTGATACGATTAAGATATTACCTTACGACGTCAGGTATGTTGTCTTAAGCTTCATTTGCACGGTACTTTAGCAAATGTAATAAAAAATTATTTATCAACTTTATAACCATCCTGCACAAGCAGTGTATACTATATGTCAAACATAAAGCTTTGGAAGGATAAAGCACATCAAATGACATCTTTTAATGAAACATAGCCAACCTTTTTGTACCACAAAATCAATCTTCTTCATTGGCCCATTATTTTTGAAGTGCTTTCTCTTGACTTCTCTTTTCTATATGCACAAAAATCAATGAATCCAAAGAAGAGAAGGATCTAGAGATGTTCATACCTAGAGGCAATAAGCAATTCGTTAGTCCACAACGACGACAAGTGCCAAGGCTCATGCATTTTAAGTCCATAATCCCAACCTACACCACAACCCAACAAACGTCGACATCTTCTTGCTCCACTAGGAGCATCTACTACCGAATTTGGCAAATCTGACCCCTCAAATGTCTGCGGACACGCCCGGGCGTGTCCGCGGACAGTGAATGGTCACCCGTCAAAAAATGCATTCCACATCCGGATACCTTAAATTAGAAATCTCAAATCCATATTATTACATGCAACACAACGATCTTTGATTGGAGCTTCGTCCGGTTCCGCTCCCGCCCGCCGGCTCTCCCTAGTCAACAAAAAGATGTATAAGGGAAGGGGCAGATACATCTTGTAGAGCCATGATATGCCACAATGCTAACCCACTACTTGTCGACAGAGCATGCGAGTCATCTTTTCCTCTCCTCATCAGATGTGCCATGTTCAAGTTCCAATGTCAGTGCATAGTTTGTGAGATTCATAAAAATGTCAGTGCACAGTTTGGAATAATTCAGTGAAAGTGAAGCCAAATTAGAGAATTGTACATGTTACATCATCATCATTAGTTGAATAATAGCATCTGAAAATTCAACCGTTCGAAAGGAACATGCGTATATGTCAGGACTGCGCATGCAATTGAAGGAAATATGCCCTAGAGGCAATAATAAAGTTATTATTTATTTCCTTATATCATGATAAATGTTTATTATTCATGCTGGAATTGTATTAACCGGAAACATAATACATGTGTGAATACATAAACAAACAGAGTGTCACTAGTATGCCTCTACTTGACTAGCTTGTTAATCAAAGATGGTTATGTTTCCTAACCATGAACAAAGAGTTGTTATTTGATTAATGAGGTCACATCATTAGTTGAATGATCTGATTGACATGACCCATTCCATTAGCTTAGCACCCGATCGTTTAGTATGTTGCTATTGCTTTCTTCATGACTTATACATGTTCCTATAACTATGAGATTATGCAACTCCCGTTTACCGGAGGAACACTTTGGGTACTACCAAACGTCACAACGTAACTGGGTGATTATAAAGGAGTACTACAGGTGTCTCCAATGGTAGATGTTGGGTTGGCGTATTTCGAGATTAGGGTTTGTCACTCCGATTGTCGGAGAGGTATCTCTGGGCCCTCTCGGTAATGCACATCACATAAGCCTTGCAAGCACTGTAACTAATATGTTAGTTGTGAGATGATGTATTACGGAACGAGTAAAGAGACTTGCCGGTAACGAGATTGAACTAGGTATTGGATACCGACGATCGAATCTCGGGCAAGTAACATACCGATGACAAAGGGAACAACGTATGTTGTTATGCGGTCTGACCGATAAAGATCTTCATAGAATATGTAGGAGCCAATATGGGCATCTAGGTCCCGCTATTGGTTATTGACCGGAGACGTGTCTCAGTCATGTCTACATTGTTCTCGAACCGTAGGGTCCGCACGCTTAACGTTACGATGACAGTTATTATGAGTTTATGCATTTTGATGTACCGAAGGTTGTTCGGAGTCCCGGATGAGATCACGGACATGACGAGGAGTCTCGAAATGGTCGAGACGTAAAGATTGATATATTGGAAGCCTATGTTTGGACATAGGAAGTGTTCCGGGTGAAATCGGGATTTTACCGGAATACCGGGAGGGTTACCGGAACCCCCGGGAGACTAATGGGCCTATTGGGCCTTAGTGGAAAAAGAGAAAAAGGGAAAACCCACAAGCTGGCCGGCGCCCCCCTTCCCCAAGTCCTAGTAGGACTAGGATAGGGGCCGGCCCCCCTTCTCTCTCCTTTTCCCCCCGGGAGTCCTAATAGGATTAGGATTGGGGGGAGGAGTCCTACTCCCGGTGGGAGTAGGACTCCCCTGCGCCTCCTCTCCCTGGCCGGCCGGCTCCCCCTCCTCCAACCTTTATATACGGGGGCAGGGGGCACCCCAAGACACACAACTTGATCCTTGAGATCGTTCCTTAGCCGTGTGCGGTGCCCCCTGCCACCAAATTCCACCTCGATCGTACCGTTGTAGTGCTTAGGCGAAGCCCTGCGTCGGTAGTACATCAAGATCGTCATCACGCCGTCGTGCTGACGGAACTCTTCCTCGACGCTTTGCTGGATCGGAGCCCGAGGAACGTCATCGAGCTGTACGTGTGCTAAGAACTCGGAGGTGCCGGAGTAACGGTGCTTGGATCGGTCGGATCGGGAAGAAGACGTACGACTACTTCCTCTACGTTGTGTGATCGCTTCCGCAGTCGGTCTGCGTTGGTACGTAGACAACACTCTCCCCTCTCGTTGCTGTGCATCACCATGATCTTGCGTGTGCGTAGGAAAATTTTCGAAATTACTGCGTTCCCCAACAGCAATATACTCACAAGATGTGATAGATTTGCCACCGATGCCCATGAATAAGGTTGTCGGCCACCCAATGCACTTGTGTTGTCAATGACCCTTCTCGTCATCTTGTGTACCCCAAGTACAATAGCTTGTAATTGGACTGTTAGCAGACCTCGCTTATGAAAGCCATTGTAGAGTTGATGAACTACAACACTCATGTTGTGGCCGCTTCGAGTGAAAAGTGTGACTAATTAGTTTTTCAAAAGAATCAAATCAAGCCAACTAATTTCACTTTAAATAGCCACATGAACAATACCTGAGTTGTCGTTTGGAAAGCTTTGCCAGGAATATTTATGCCCCACCCTTATCACAAACTAATTTGTATTCTGCCAGTCAATGGATCATTGCTCTAAACGGCTCTCTGAAGAAACCTTTTCACCATGAGTTGATCATCCTTGGCTACTGGAGCATTTGGATCACGAGAAACGCATCAATCTTCAAAAACAATCAGGCCAAGTGTTTACAAATGCAAAGAAGGACATTAAGGGTTGCTAGACCTACCGCTTCACGGTTTGTCTGAAACAATACACACAACTTTATCTTCTAACCCAAATGAAAACCTGGTAGGAGGCTTATTTGGTCTTAATCTTACTTGTTCTTCCTACCATGACCAACACATAACGCTTATTTACATTCCTGCAAGGAACAATCTTAGCTTAGTACGCTGTTGTAACCAGGCCCGGGCAAACAATTTTGTATAGCCTATACATACTCTAGATCTAGTTTTTATTTTCCTTCTTTAAATATTAATATATGCAGTACATAGTGATGTGCTTTCGTAAAAAAAAACCTGGGTCACCGCCGAAGCTGGCCTAGGTCCGACCGCCGTTGCTCTCGATCCAAGGTCGTTGCCGACGAACGGCGGGCACCATTGGAGAATTAGCTCGGGGCTTGCATCGAGTCGCTGGGTCGCAGGCGATACATCCTCGTCGCATGTGTGCGGCGTCGGTGGGTGGGCGGCACACTGCTGGAGGACAACCATGTCCCGACGCTCGTGAGAAGATGGAGGAGGGTAGGCGACGTTGACAATCCTGGCAGCGGCCATATTGGGATGGGGATATGGCTTGGTCAGCAAGAGAAAGTTGGATCGGGAGGGATCCTATTTTTCTTGGAGGGATTTTTTTTCACGAGGGGCTATCGACGTGGGGGCGAGGGGGGAAGGAACCGATCGTGGGTGTGGGTCGCCGAAGGGAGGGCAGGACGCGATCATTGGCAGAAAAAGGAACCGTATGTGTTTTTTAGATAATAGGACACTGCCCGTGCGTAGCAATGGGAGCATATATATTCGTACCCCCACCTGGGAGTATATATTTAGGCCTCCTACACATCGTGTCGAACGTAAATATCTTTAGGATCCTCATGCACACCATACAATATTGTCAGGGTTTCACCGATAATCACTCTTTATTATATTGTAACCATGATAGATAGTACTTACTTCATAATATGCATTCGGCCTTGTCTTTCTTTTTCAACAAGTGGTGTAGTCAATTGAGGTGCAGACCACAAAGCACGTAGTTCTACTGATAACTGCTCTGCTGAGACATATAATTTTTTCATGTTCAGTTATTAACGTTAGACAAAAAGGGATGAATATGTTATACATTATGATTTGTACTTCCTCTGCATTATGCCAAGCAGAAAAACAGTAATCTATCTATACAAAGTGACAGTAACTGTTAATTTCTTTTACTAATCTCCCAATCTTACGCACATAAACATATATAGCCTATAATTTCTGAAACCACCCTTGATATGACCGAGTAGCACACGTTTCCTTGGCCCCAGTATATTTCTTGTTCGTATTCCTTATCTACCTTGCATCCAAACAAAAATCATGGAAACCACATGGACAACAATTAACCAATCAGCCACATGCAATTCATATTAGCACATAAGAGAATCTATACACTCTCAGCTCACAGACTAATCCAATGAAATACATCTCATTTGAGAAATGACCAAGGGGTGAAGTACACTGATTTTCACCTTGTGCAGACTGAGTTTTGTCAGTACTGCAGATCCTTGTAGTCATACTGGCTTCAAGTGGCCAACTTGCCTTGCACCCACCCTTTGTATGCAGCAGCCGACGTACTTGTACTTGCACTTGCATGGCTGGACTTGTACACAGGATTCTGAGTCGTTCAGATTATGTTCAGCTGGTTAGAAACAACCTTAGAATAGAAACATACCAATTGTTCTCTTTTTCTGGAGCCTGGCCAGATTGAGAGCTCGCCACTTTGCAGAAGAATAACGTCAGAGTCCCTATACCAGAAAGAACTTAAGAACAAAATGAACAAAAGCACTCAAACAATTGTGAAACAATTTTCAGAAACAAAATCCACCACACCCCATTCTAGCAACCCAGTTGTTCTGAAATTCAGTCAAGATAGATTGAACAGATAGATAAAACTGGAAGCAATTAGGACTATACAATAGTAGGAACAACCTGGTTGTCCAGAAAGGGATTTGCCAAATTCGATTAGAATTTCATATCGGGAAAAAATATAGGGATTTGCCATTATGGCAGGTCGAAGCAGAATAGAGCTAGTGGAAACTGAAAGTCTGAAATCTGAAATTATCTACCCACTGCACCTGACGGCTGGCTCTAGCATTTGAGTTCACATGTCCAAATAATGCAATGTGAGGTCGTGTTGGAGAGGAACACGAGATCACGGATCACCCGCAAAAAAAACATGAGATCACGGAGGACAAGCTCACCCGGCGGGGGGAGATGTGGGCGCGCTTGGTAGCACGACGATGGGGAGCTCGAGAAAGAGCACGACTGGATCCGCCACCACCCACCGTTGGAGCGAACCAGCTGTGGTCGCCGACGTTCAGCCGCCTCGTTTCTCAGTGTCCTCGTGGCGCAGCGGCCTCCGCCAGCGGCTTGGATCCTGCGTCAACAGCTTGGACCTTCGCCTCCGTCTCCTGCACTGCCTCATCGTTGGCCACTTCTCTTCGCCTCACAGCAGCATCACAAGGGCGTCCAGCAGTTTGAGAAGATGGATCTGCGTAGGCTTGCATGCACTGATAAAGTCTAGTTAGCTTAAGATATCCCTAGTGATGCTGCTGCTGCGTACCTTGCAAGATTGATATGCGTACGTTTGCACGGACTGATTGCGCAAGCTAAAAGATGGGATGAGGCGGGGTGGAGGCGTACTATTGTGGACAGCGTCGGCGGGAGACGGCACAATCCGGCAGAAGACGGTGGTGCTTACGAAGGCCTCCTGGAAGATGGGGTGAGGCGGACGTGACCTGTTGGATGGCGGCGGCGACAGCGACGCGATCGGGGTGCCTGTGGCGACGTGCACAAGCACGATGCGGCGGTTACGATCCAGTGCAGGGACATATATGGGCTTTCAATGCCGGATGGGCCGTGCATGATTATCATTGATTGATTGGCTATTATGGCCGGTTTTAAAAGTTTTACCATAAACCCATGGGAGGAAACTCGGGACGTGAGAAAATCAGGGACGTGAAAAACCAACTGGATCGGGAAGGTGTGATGAAGGCTGGCAGGATGCGGTCCTTTGGTAGGAAAAAGAAACCACAGCATGGAAAGTTCTGATTCATTCAAATTACCATATTCAAAATTTCCTGAGTTATGACATTACCATACCTGGATTGATTTATTACTATACGTGGGTTAATAATGATTGATTACCATAAATACGTTGGTGCGTGCGTGGGGCTGGAGATTGTGATAGGTGATCAGGTGAGGGCGTGCCATACCTGGATCGATAGCCTTACCATACCTGGTGGTAATTTAAATTTATTACCATATTCGATATTTCCCGAGTTATGGCCTTACCATACCTGGGTTGATAGCCTTTGGGGTAATTTAAATTTATTATCATATAATTACCATATTCAAAATTTCCTGAGTTATGACCTTACCATACCTGGATTGATTTATTACTATACGTGGATTAATTATGATTGATTACCATAAATACGTTGGGTATTGCCGGTCAGACGAGAAAAGAGAAAAACCGGTGGAAGGGGCTGGTGGGAGGTGGGACGAAGAAAAACCGGTTGAAAATAAACCGGTTGAAAGTGGGGGGACTATTCAAACAATTCGTCCATTAGAAGTAGAGAAGATTCCAGCCCCAGCCCAAGACCCCAACTCAAACACAAACACAATCAATCAATCGATCTAACAACAACGGTACGTCCATGGCTGCCACCGTCAACCGCGGCGGCGCTCCAGGCTACGACAGCCCAGGCTTCATCTTATGCACACTATTGGCCGTTGCCGCTGCGATTCTACTCGCCGCTGGTCTAGGCTGTTTGCTCTACTACGGGCCTGCCTATCCTTACTACTACGTCGCCATCGACTCCGCCTCGGGCCTCCTTGACGTCCCGGCGCCGGACCTCACCCTGAATCCGGAGTTCAACCTCACCCTCCGCATCACCTCAGGAAGCCCCGGTCAGGGCGTGTGCATCGAGGCCGGCACATACGTGGAGGTGTCCTACCGCTGCGTCATGCTGGCCGCTAGCACCGCCACGTCGGAGACTCTCTGCACCGAGCCGGCCATGTCAAGGGAGGTGCCCTTCGTTGCTAGGGGCGTCGGCGTGCGCGTGCCAGGGTACATGATGGATAGCCTCGCCGGCGATGTGCGCAACGGGGTGCATGTGTTCGACGTCACGATCAAACAGTCCGACGCCTTCTACGTCAATCGTAAGGTGAAGTCGTGCGGGGGCAGGCGGGTCGGCGGGCACATCGCCGATGAGTTGGAGATCGCATGCGATGGTGTGTGGTTGTGCCCTGACCCGGACCAGAGAAGGATGCCTTCGCTCAACTCGCGCACAAAACACGTCTCTGCTCAATCAATTGTTATGTAAATCAAGACCAAGGATATCACGTCCTCAAGTCAAAATCCCTTTGCTCAAGATCAGCCGTCAAGATGCGTTACAGGTTCACTAGAGTTAGATTAAACGTTGTTATACATATCTTTGTAATTTCGGTTGTCAAGTGTGGGACGCGCCTCACATCCTTTGCTTCGATCGATCTAATTTTAATTTTAGTTACTCCTACTTAGTTTGTTTGATGCCTCTCATACGATTAGATTGATGTGCCACGTATTTCCTCCGTTCCAAAATAAATGTCATTGTTTTCATATAATAATACATTTATTTTTTAATAGAAGAGATAGTTTAACTACATATGTTAAAAAACAGTATAATGCAGCTAGTTAGGAGCCTCCACAGCGATTTGATATTCTCTCCCGTCAGATCACTGTGACGAGCATCTAGAATTTTCGCTCGCTCAGCCCCCACGCTATTTACGCTATTTTTTTTAGGCAAATAGCGAAGCTTTATTAAGGCCTCACCAGGTTCACTCGGACGAAAGAAAGGTTCCCGGGATGGCCTAACCACAGACGGTGGCCAGCCCCTAATTTTAAAGCATGCTTCGCTAAATTATGAGCTTCGACATTCGAGCTCCTAACTCATAAACAAAACAGTATAACACAGCTAGTTAGGAGCCTCCATAGATATTTGATGTTCTCCCCCGTCAACTCACTGTGACAGACGTCTAGGATTTTCGCTTGGTCAGCCCCCACATTATTTACGCTAAACAAAATTTGGAGACAAATAGCGAAGCTTTATTAAGGTGTCACCGGGTTCACTGGGACGAAAGAAAGGTTCTGGATGGCCTAACCACAGACTTGTTCAGCCCCTAACTTTAAAGCATGCTTCACTAAATTACGAGCTTCGACATTCGAGCTCCTAAACTCATGAACAAAATTATAAGAGGTAAAACTATTAGAGTATTCTATGATTTTATGCACAATCACGCCGTAGACTGCCCCGCTCTTCTGCTCAATCTGTTCTATCACAACCTTGCAGTCCGAGGCCACCTAAATGGATTGAAGCTGTAGGTCTTCTGCCAGAGCCATCGATTCCCTGATAGCCAATGCTTCCAGAGTGGTGGGGTCCATGATAGACCTGAAACCAATGGAAGTCGCACCCAAAAATGCTCCTCCCGAGTCTCTGGCTATGGTTGATATTGCTCCGATTCGTAGTCTCCCGGCGACAGCAGCGTCCACATTGATATTTTCCATATTAGCTGGAGGGCTAGCACCGTCATGTCAGAGACTCTCTGCGCTGAGCCGGCCAAGTCAAGGGAGGTGCCCTTCTTAACTAGGGGCATTGGTGTCCGCGTGCTGGGTTACATGATAGACAACCTCGCCGGCGATGTGCGGAGCGGGGTGCATGTGTTCGATGTCACCATCAAACAGTCTGACGCCTTCTACGTCAATCGGAGGATGAAGTCGTGCGGGGGCAGGCGGGTTGACAGGCACACCGCCGATGAGTTGAAGATCGCATGCGATGGGGTGTGCAGTGTGCCTGTGCCTTGACATGATGAGCGAGGATCCCTTCGCTCAACTTGCCCACAAAACACATTCTCTGCTGAATCAATTCTTATGTAAATCAAGACCAAGGATGTCGTGTCCTCCAAGTTAAAATCTATCTACTCAAGCTCAGCCGTCGAGATGTGTTACGCATTTACAAGAGTTAGATTAATCGTTGTTATATGCATGTCTTTTGTAATTCTGTTTTTTGATCATCTTAGTTTTAGCTGTTTATTGTCTTAATTAAATTAGTTTGGTAATAAACTCCACGTGCACATGTTAGGCTAATATCGCACAAACTTGCTTTACCACAATGTGCGAGTATTGTCCATCACAAGTATTATGATTGTTCTTTTTAGAAAAAAGATTGGCGTCCGACTTTACTTTAAATTAATGAAGCCCTTGTGACCAACGGTCACTGTTCAAGATATCTTCCGATATGCCGATAAATCGGCCGATTTATCGCTTACCGATGTCAGACCGATAAGATAAATCGGCCGATAAATCAGCCGATATGGCGATAAATCGGCCGATATGCCGATAAACTGGCCGATTTACCCCTTATCATGGGTCGACCGATAAGTTCCCGATAAGCGATATCCCCAACATTGCCAACGGTACAACACAAGTCAACAAAATAAAGCAAAAGAAAGGCCTCCAACAAGATACATGGATGAACAGGAGCAACAACACAGCTCAACAAGTAAGAAAATGATAAGTGGGGGAGATAAAGGTAAGTAGTCAATTCCCAACAAGTAATTGTTTCCTACCTCACCGATTAGTAGGGTTGATGCTATGAATGGGGATAGGGATAGGTTTAGATCTAGAAAAGGATTAAAATCGCATAAACCTTCTCGGTCTCGAAATGCAGAGACAAGTGGGAGAGATAATCTATTTAAGAGTGGAGTTGGGGGAAAAATTGGCTCTCCTCTTAGCATGATGAGCGAGGAAAACAGTTGAGAATTAATGATGTTGAAAATGTGAAAAAACATATGAGGATGGATTTCATTCCTCCCATATACAATTATTTTGATGAAAGAGTGTAGACTTTGGGGAAATTTCCATTAGTGCAAGCCGGTGGGAAGAATTGAAATTTGAAAGGGGAAAGTGATAAGGAGAAGGACATGAAGGGGGGTTGCATTGTTATGGGGGACCAATTGGGCACTGGACTGAGGACCCTTTTTTGGGTGGCCCGGAGGCTGAGGGAGGCCCAGTTGAGCTGGAGTTGTCACCTACTACTCTAGTGGATGATTCTATAAAATAACCACACACGCTTGGGGGACAAGTGGATCGACAGAAATTAGGGTTTCCTATCCTGCTGGTGCCATGGCAGGAAACTACATAGGAGGGATGAGAGGAGAGGAAGATTTAATAGAGGGGGGTAGATCTGGCTTCGTGGAGAAAAAGAAGAACTTCACTAGTACCAATTCATATGGGGATAGGATTAGACACGATTTTTCTAGTCCTACCTATGCTAATGATACGGGAGGGGAAAGGATGAACAATGTTCCTGGCTATAATATATTTGGTGTTGCTGAAGAGGGAGGATCCAACTTAGGAGGGCAGAAAGTTTGGAAGAAGAAGACAGGGCAGGTTGAAATCAGTGGCTTGTTGGAAGATATTCATGGAAGAGTTGAAAAGAAAAACATGAAGATCATTAACAGTGGAGCAAGTACTATGATGGAACCAGCTCAACAATATCAGTTGTTGTCTGCTCTCTTTTCTCAATTGGCTCAATCCATGTCAACTGGGGTGGGGTGGGGCTGCCTCAATCTGGACAGATAGATAAGATGGGGGAAACCAAAAGAAAAAGAGAGGAAAAATAGATGTTGTGGAGTTGTATGAGGATGATAACAAGGCAGATGAGGGGAGGAAACAAGGAACCGTATAGTAGGAGCTCAGAATTTGGGAGGAGACAAATTTCGTATGAGTGGCTTGAGGGAGTCCTAGATTAGGGGGTCCTCGGACAGCCGGACTATATCTTTTGGTCAGACTGTTGGACTATGAAGATACAAGATTGAATAATTTGACCCGTGTCCGGATGGGACTTAATATCGATCATCACCGAACTTTAAGCGTGCGGACCCTACGGGTTTCAGAACTATGTAGACATGACCGAGACTCATCTCCAGTCAATAACCAATTGCGGAACCTGGATGCTCATATTGGTTCCTACATATTCTACGAAGATCTTTATCGGTCAAATCTTATAACCACATATGTTGTTCCTTTTGTCATCGGTATGTTACTTGCCCGAGATTCGATCGTAGGTATCTCAATACCTAGTTCAATCTCGTTACCGGTGAGTCTCTTTACTTGTTCCGTAATGCATCATCCCACAACTTACTCATTAGTTACATTGCTTGCAAGGCTTATAGTGATGTGCATTACCGAGAGGGCCCAGAGATACCTCTTCGACAATCGGAGTGACAAATCCTAATCTTGATCTATGCCAACTCAACAAGTACCATTGGAGACACCCATAGAGCAACTTTATAATCACCAAGTTACGTTGTGACGTTTGGTAGCACACAAAGTGTTCCTCCGGTATTCGGGAGTTGCATAATCTCATAGTCATAGTGTCAGTGTCAAAACCGGCGGATCTCGGGTAGGGGGTCCTGAACTGTGCGTCTAGGCGGAAGGTAACAGGAGACAAGGGACACAATGTTTTTACCCAGGTTCGGGCCCTCTTGATGGAGGTAAAACCCTACTCCTGATTGATTAATATTGATGATATGGGTAGTACAAGAGTAGATCTACCACGAGATCAAAAAGGCTAAACCCTAGAAGCTAGCCTATGGTATGATTGTTGTTCGTCCTATGGACTAAAACCCTCTGGTTTATATAGATACCGGAGAGGGCTAGGGTTACACAGAGTCGGTTACAATGGGAGGAGATCTACATATCCGTATTTCCAAGCTTGCCTTCCACGCCAAGGAAAGTCCCATCCGGACACGGGACGAAGTCTTCAATCTTGTATCTTAATAGTCCGAGAGTCCGACCAAAGGTTATAATCCGGCTATCCGGACACCCCCTAATCCAGGACTCCCTCAGTAGCCCCTGAACAAGGCTTCAACGACGACGAGTCCGGGGCGCAGTTTGTCTTCAGCATTGCAAGGCGGGTTCCTCCTCCGAATACTTCATAGAACATTTTGAACACAAGGATAGTGTCCGGCTCTGCAAAATAAGTTCCACACACTGTCGTAGAGAGAATAATATTTACACAAATCTAATCTGCTGACGTATTCCGTAGCGTGTCATCACGCCACAGCCAAGCCTTTATTTGAACCGTTTTTACTGTCCCACCTCAGCGCGTTTTGCGAGGCGGTTTCCTTGGCACGTCTTGTCGAAGCAGAGATCGTGTCCCCTTATCCCGGGATTCTCATTAATACGGGCGTGGGTAACCCAACCGCGCCATTGATTACGGTGCTTGGGAGATAAGCGAGTTTTACCAGGCTGGTGGGGATGCATAGTTTCGTCCGCCCATATAAGGGGATAAGGATCCGCCTTTCCATCCACGCCTTCTTCCTCCTTTGCTCATCCATTTTCGCGCACTCAAGCTCCAGCGCCCAAGTCCGCATTCCCCACCTCAACCTTCTCCAGCCATGTCCGGAGCGGGAGGCAAGTGGATGGTCTCCCCCGTTACGGAGGGACACATCAAGAAGCTGAGGAAAGCCGGATACTTGTCTGACGACATCGCGCACCGGCTCCCAGCCGAGGGGCAGCTCATCCCCACCCCCAGGCCCCATGAGAGGGTGGTGTTCCTCACCCATTTCCTCCGCGGACTAGGCTTCCCTCTCCACCCATTTGTCCGGGGACTCATGTTCTACTATGGCCTGGACATCCACGATCTGGCCCTGAACTTCATCCTCAACATCTCGGCGTTCATCATCGTGTGCGAGGCCTTCCTCTGCATCCAGCACCACTTCGTCCTATGGCTGAAGACCTTCAATGTTAAGCCGAAGGTAGTGGGTGGCCGCCAGGTGGAGTGCGGAGGCGCCATGGTGGGCAAGATGCCCAACGTCCTATGGCTCGAGGGCTCCTTCGTGGAGACCATAAAGGGGTGGCAATCGGGGTGGTTCTACATCACCGAGCCGCGTGACCCTGAATGGGTCGCAGCCCCCGAGTTCCGATCCGGAATCCCTACACAGCTCACCTCCTGGAAAGAGAAGGGCCTACTGTGGGGTAAAAAAGGAGAGCTGACCGGACTCCAAACATGCATCCAAAAGCTGGTGAGCAAGAAGCTCAAACTTGTCAACATAGTCCAGGTCATGCTCATCCGCCGGATCCTCCCGTGCCAACAACGGGAATTCAGCTTGTGGGAGTTCAACCCGGCCCAGGACCGAACTCTGAGCAGGCTCTTCGACACAACATACGAAGATGCCTGGAAGGTGCTATTCAAGGGCGCCGAGGCTCCCGCATCCGCTACCGAGGATCGCGGATTCAGCACGCAGCGTCAAGCCAATGCGGTAAGCTGTTTTTACCTCTTACAGGATATTTGTCCTTCATAGTTTGACTCTATGCGGGATCTAAGCCCCCATGCCTTTGACAGGACTGGTAGAGGACAGCCGAACAAATCAACTGTCCGGCTCCTTTGCCCGAAGACCCAGCGGATGCCCGCTTGGCGGAGCTGCTGGTCCCGGCACCTTACGTGGTGCCGGAGAAGAAGGCCAAGAAGAAGGCCACGGGAACCTGGAAGAGTTCCCGGTGCCCGGTGGAGTCGGACTCATCGTCCGATGACTCCGAGGCGCACTCCTCCCACGAAGACGAGGAGGAGGAAAGAGAGGTCTCTTCCCCAGCAGGGGGAGAAAAGAAAAGGAAGGCCGCCCCAACTGGGAAGGCCGGAGGGCCCAAGAAAGGGAGGACCCTCCCTACGGACTACTCCACCAACACCGACGACGGCGAAGAGGAGTGGCTGCTCAGGGCCAAGCCCCTGGAAAAATCATAAGTATTCGAATACCTGAGTGACTCATGGCGTTCCTTTATTGCACAGCTTCTCCTGATGCCGAATATAATTATGCAGTCCGCCCAAAGCCCGGCTCGACGTGTCGTTGAGCGGCTCCCTGAATTCGTCGGATGTGAATAGTTTTTCACTTCCGACCGCTACCTCCCCCTGCCCTACGGACGACACCGAGGTGTTGTCCCAAAAGGTTTCAAGCCAGGAGGAGGTGGTCCTGGAGGCGCCGCAAGGCGACCTCCCGGACTCCATGCGCAAAGGGGAAAAAACCCCAAGGGCTCCAAGTCCGGCCTTAGGCCGGACACCGCACCGGAACCTTCAATGGTTCCGGAGTCCGGCAGGCAGCCCCCTAGTAAGAAGGGCAAGCCTACGATGCCGGTGACCTCCGTCCAACCAGAGGCACCGAATAATTTGCTGGAGGTGCTTAACAGCGCCTCCATCGATGAGGAGCACCGCACTATTATGAGTGGGGTGATCCAGAAGGTTCAGTCCACCAAAAGCGGGCTGACTGAAGCCTGTGCCAGCCTGCTAACAGGCTTTGAGGTATGTGAAAAATATGTGAAAATATTACCGCATAGATAGTAGCCCCTGATGCTCTGTTTGGCGTTCGGAAAGAAAAGCCGAATAGAGGATCTAACAACATTCGTAGGAGTCTAACATAATTAAGTCAATATGCGTATGCAGGCTTCGCTGCTGGCCTCTGTCGCACTGACTGCGGAGGTGGAAGCGCTGAAGCAGAGCCTCGAGTGGTCCGAGCAAGAGCTCAGCCTTGCTAAAAAGGAGCTCGAGGAAAAAGAAGGTAAGTAATACCTTGTGGAGTATATTTAAAAAGATGCAGTTGCAAAAAATGACAGGATCGCTATTGGTGTCCTAGGGGCCACGGCTGAGGTGGCGACCCTTAGGCAAGCGCTTTCCGAGGCCGAAAAGAATGCGGCCACGGAGCGCACCGAGCGGGAGAAACATGAGGCGCGGGTTGGCGAGGTGCAGCAAGAGCTCCAGGCTCTCATGAAAAAACATGAGAGTTTGGAGCTTGACTCAAAGACGCGAGAGTCCGAGCTCGCGGCGGCCCTTGAAAGCGCCAAGTCTGCCAAGGCTGAAGCCCAGAAAGCCCTCCAAGAAGTTGAGGCGATGAAGAAGATAGCGGCGGGTAAGGCATTCTTTATGCAAAGCAGGCACGTGAAAGTGAATTACTCGTTACTTACCCGAATCCGGAGCTCTCCACGAGCATTCGCAGATTTGCCCCGTAGCGTGTCAGATGCCGCCACCTTCTATCGGGTCGAGGAGGGCAGATCGACGGAGAAGGTGTTCTAGTCTCAGTATGCTGAGGCTGGACACTCGGTGCCCTTGAGCGACCAGCTGAAGCAACTAGTCGAGCTCCATAAGGTGGCCGAACAGGCCATGAAGGGCCTTATAGTTCGGCTATGGCCTGGAGAGGCCCTGCCTGGGAGCTACTTCGGGCTAGTGAGGCGGCTGGTGGATGCCTGTCCGTGGCTTGAAGTCGTCAAGTGCTCCGTCTGCATCGAAGGTGCCCGTAGGGCGCTTGCCCGTGCTAAAGTGCACTGGGGCAAGATGGATGCGGAGAAGCTTGTGAAGGACGGGCCACCGCAGGGCAAGGAGCATCGCCACCCCGAGATGTATTATGAGGGCGTCCTGAAGGGCGCCCGCCTTGTGGCGGATGAATGTTCCAAAGATGTAATATTTGAGTGAACTTGTTCGTTTTATCCTGTGCGCTGAAAACTTGTTCATATGCGCTATGCAACGCTTGTTTTAATTTAAAATATTACCTTCTATGCGGCCGTTTATCGAGTCTGAGAGATGGTGAGTCGCCGGCTTCTGCCCCCATGCCACGAGTGCTGGGGTGTTCGGGATAAACCTGAGCACTCTTTTTCCCATTCTTGGGTCCTTCGAGGGACGTGCTCAGCACAACGAACAAGGCAATCGGACTATAATGTGTTATCACTCTCACTTAGCCAGAGAATTCTATAATTTTAAATTTCGGCGAAGCCCCTAGTGTTCGGAAGACCGAGTTCGGGGCGCTATACACGCCTAGGCCGGACAAAGCCGACTCCTCGCTCTAAGCGGCATAAGTCGTTAGGGACTCGAAACCTCCCAAACAGCGACCAGCTCTCGCCCTATCATGACAGTCAGTTTTAGCTTTCTCTACTGAGGTGCTTAGCCCAGCTCAACCGGGGCACAATCGCAGTAGTTCTCCCGGCGCTACCTTAGCCGATATAGTGGAACGTAAGGTACCAAAACATGGTAGCCGGGCAAACCCAACTATTGACCAAAGACATGATTCGGAGCTGATGCATATAATGCTATAAGTTCGGAGGGCCGCACTTTGTGAAAGTGTTCGGACTTCTCACGCCGTATTATGGGGTGCTGGAGCCCCTGGCGTATGGACCGTACCAAAGTGTACGGGTGCTAAATGTCATAACTGAACATATGTATTGAAAAAGAAATGAATAGAGAATGCAATAATAAGCTGAAGCTAAGCACTATTTATTTTAAAAGGCTGCTGTGAAAGCAGAACGATACAAATAGTGCGATAAGCAAGAGATGGGACTATTTGACATGTCTCCCTCCATGGGCGAGTTGCGAGACGGTATGCAAGACAGGTATTTTGCTCGTTATAGAGACCACCTGGGAATTCGACGTAGCTTTCTGCCTCCTTGGTTCTTGCATCGTGTGTTCGGCGGTTGTACTGTCGGACAGGCCTTCCGAAGAGTGGAGTCCTGAAAGTAGGAAATAATGACAAAATCGGGAGCCCCTAGTGCGGTTGAGCCTCATTTTTGGGCGTGCCGTGGTCGTGCCCCTCCCCCTGTGCCCATGGTATTTTCAGAGCGTAGTTATGTATGCGTAGTACTAATTTCGCAGTTTCGCGAGGGCTGGGGTTGGGGTCGTATTGCTACGCTTGCTCGGAACGTGCCAGGCGGTCTTGTTGTAGGTTACTCTGGGCGCGCTTGACGGTGTCCAGACGTTTAATAGCCGGACTGGAGAATTGCCTTGAGAGGCTGCTTTGTACTTCCGCTGCGATGGCCGCCGTGTGCTCCTCTGTTCGGAGAGAGCGTTCGGTGTTTCCATTGACCGTAATGACTCGTCGAGGGCCTGGCATCTTGAGCTTGTGCATAGTGCGGTACCGCATTGAACTTTGCAAATGTGGTTCGTCCGAGCAGTGCGTGATAGCCACTGCAGAACGGGACTATGTCGAAGATTAACTCCTCGCTTCGGAAATTATCCGGGGATCCGAAGACCACTTCAAGTGTAACTGAGCCTGTACAGTTGGCCTCTACACCTGGTATGACGCCTTTAAAGGTCGTTTTGTGGGTTTAATCCTTGAGGGATCTATGCCCATTTTCCGCATTGTATCCTGATAAAGCAGGTTCAGGCTGCTGTCGCCGTCCATAAGGACTCTAGTGAGGTGAAATCCGTCAATGATTGGGTCTAGAACTAATGTGGTGAATCCGCCATGGCGGATGCTAGTGGGGTGGTCCCTTCGATCAAAAGTGATCGGGCAGGAGGACCATGGGTTGAACTTTGGGGCGACTGGCTCCAACGCGTATACGTCCCTGAGTACACGCTTCCGCTCTCTTTTGGGGATGTGGGTTGCGTATATCATGTTCACCGCCCGCACTTGTGGGGGGAAGCCCTTCTGTCCACTATTGTTCGGCGGCCGGGGCTCTTCGTCCTCGTCATTGTGCAGCCCCTTGTCTCTGTTTTCGGCATTTAACTTGCCGGCCTACTTGAACACCCAACAATCCCTGTTGGTGTGATTGGCTGGTTTTTCGGGGGTGCCATGTATCTGGCACGAGCGATCGAGTATACGGTCCAAACTGGACGGGCCCGGAGTGTTCCTATTAAATGGCTTTTTCCGCTGACCAGGCTTAGAGCCTCTGAATCCAGCATTAACTGCCGTATCTTCAACGTTGTCGCTGTTAATGCGGCGCTTGTGCTTGTTGCGACGCGACCTGCCATTGATGTCCTTGGTATCCGAATTACCAGGGCTCTTGGCCATGTTATTGCTACGAGCCAGCCAGTTGTCTTCTCCCGCGCAAAAGCGGGTCATGAGTGTTGTGAGGGCTGCCATAGATTTTGGCTTTTCCTGTCCAAGGTGCCGGGAAAGCCACTCGTCATGGATGTTATGCTTGAAGGCTGCTAGGGCCTCTGCGTCTGGACAGTCGACGATTTGATTTTTCTTAGTTAGGAACCGTGTCCAGAATTGTCTGGCAGATTCTTCTGGCTACTGAATTATGTGGCTCAGGTCATCGGCGTCTGGTGGTCGCACATAAGTGCCCTGGAAATTGTCGAGGAATGCGGCTTCCAGGTCCTCCCAACAACCAATTGATTCTGCTGGTAGGCTGTTAAGCCAATGCCAAGTTGGTCCTTTAAGCTTGAGTGGGAGGTATTTGATGGCGTGTAGATCATCGCCATGGGCCATGTGGATATGAAGGAGATAGTCCTCGATCCATACCGCAGGATCTGTTGTGCCATCGTATGATTCAATGTTTACGGGTTTGAAACCCTCTGGGATTTGATGATCCATTACTTCATCTGTGAAGCATAGGGGGTGTGCGGCACCTCTATACTGGGCTATATCACGATGTAGATCAAATGAGCTTTGTCTGCTGTGTTCGGCCTGGCCGGATTTACTGTATCCAGCGTGACGGTTATCGTCTCGTGTCGTGGGGTGCCCGCGCGATCCGTAGATCGATCTTGTTTGCCTTGCCCTGTCTTCCAACAAATCTCGCAGGTCTAGCGCATTTCCCCGTGCCTTGGTATTTTTTGAGCGACGCCGGGTGCGGCTTGAGTGGAGGGCCGGGAGGACTCTCTGTCGCGGCCGTGAGGTGGCCGGTCAGCCGCATCATGCGCTGGTGATGTAGGTTTAAATGCTTCCTCCTCTAAACGGGGTAGCAACCTGCGCTTTGGGTAGCTCTTGTAGGGGCGTTCGAGTTCGTATTCCTCAGCCGCAAGGACTTCCGTCCATCTGTCGGCTAGCAAGTCTTGATCAGCTCTAAGCTATGGCTGTTTTTTCTTAAGGCTACTCGCCGTGGCCATAAGCCTGCGCTTAAAGTGCTCTTGTTCGACGGGATCCTCAGGCACGACAAATTCGTCGTCATCGAGGCTTGCCTCGTCTTCGGAGGGAAGCATGTAATTATCATCCTCTTCTTCTTTGTCTGCCGCTCTCTCAGGGGGGCTGGCTTCTCCATCCTCCTGCGCTGAATCTTGCTGGAGGGAATTGTCTTCGGCACTGTCCGGGGTGTTATTATCTCCCATGCCGGCATCACCGTTTTTGCTTTAGCGGGACTTAGAGCGGCGCCGCTGCTGTCGGCGCTTGGGTTGCTTCTTGGAGGGGTCATCCCCTGTTGTTCCGTCGCCATTACCTTCTTTGGGTGTATCCACCATATATATGTCATATGACGAGGTGGCTTTCCAGTGCCCTATAGGCGCTGGTTCATGTTCGTCTCCTACATCATCGTCCATACCGTCGATGTCTTCGGAGTCGAAGTCGAGCATGTCGGTTAAATCATCGACAGTGGCTACGAAGTGGGTGGTGGGTGGGCGTCGAATATCTTCGTCGTCCGCATCCCAATCCTGTTGGCCATAGTCCGGCCAGGGCTCTCCTGACAAAGAGAGAGACCTTAGTGAATTCAGGATGTCGCCGAAGGGCGAGTGCTGAAAGATATCTGCGGCGGTGAATTCCATGATCGGCCCCCAATCGGATTCAATTGGCAGGGGCGCGGAAGGTTCGGAGTCCGGAAAAGAGTCCGGCACCTTGGAGTCATGGGCTTCGCAGAGGATGAGGCTGGTGTTCGGCTCGATCGCCGTTGAGACTGCAGCCCCCGAGGCGGTGTCTAGCCACCCATCCTCGATTGGTGCAGTAGGCTCCGAGCTAAGGGTCGGAGCTGATGCGGGCGCGGCCTCTAGGGTACTGTTCAGTGGCAGAGCTAGGTCATACCCATCGTGACAGTGCGGCGCGCCCGGCTGTGGCTCAAATCCGTCGAAGATCAAGTCTCCGCGGATGTCGGCCATGTAGTTCGAACTTTCAAATCTGACCTGATGGCCAGGGGCGTAGCTTTCAATCTACTCCAGATGGCCAAGCGAATTAGCCCGCAGTGCAAAGCCACCGAACACGAAGATCTGTCCGGGGAGAAAGGTCTCACCCTGGACCGCATCGTTGTTGATGATCGGAGGAGCCATCAGGCCTAAAGGTGACGTCACAGGGGAACTCTCAATGAAAGCACCAATGTCGGTGTCAAAACCGGCGGATCTCGGGTAGGGGGTCCCGAACTGTGGGTCTAGGCGGATGGTAACAGGAGACAAGGGACACAATGTTTTTACCCAGGTTCGGGCCCTCTCGATGGAGGTAAAACCCTACTCCTGCTTGATTAATATTGATGATATGGGTAATACAAGAGTAGATCTACCACAAGATCAAAGAGGCTAAACCCTAGAAGCTAGCCTATGGTATGATTGTTGTTCGTCCTATGGACTAAAACCCTCCGGTTTCTATAGACACCGGAGAGGGCTATGGTTACACAGAGTCGGTTACAATGGGAGGAGATCTACATATCCGTATTGCCAAGCTTGCCTTCTACGCCAAGGAAAGTCCCATCCAGACACGGGACGAAGTCTTCAATCTTGTATCTTAATAGTCCGAGAGTCCGGCCAAAGGTTATAGTCCGGCTATCCGGACACCCCCTAATCCAGGACTCCCTCACATAGGAACATGTATAAGTCATGAAGAAAGCAATAGCAATATACTAAACAATCAAATGCTAAGCTAACGGAATGGGTCAAGTGATACGTCTCCAACGTATCTATAATTTTTGATTGCTCCATGCTATATTATCTACTGTTTTGGACATTATTGGGCTTTATTATCCACTTTTATATTATTTTTGGGACTAACCTATTAACCGGAGGCCCAGCCTAGAATTGCTGTTTTTTGCCTGTTTTAGGGTTTCAAAGAAAAGGAATATCAAACGGAGTCCAAACGGAATGAAACCTTCAGGAACGTGATTTTCTTAGCAAATAAGACCAGAGAGACTTGGACCCTACGTCAAGAAAGGAAACAGGAGGCCACGAGGTAAGGGTGGCGCGCCCACCCCCACCAGGCGCGCCCTCCACCCTCATGGGCCCCCTGTTGCTCCACCGATGTACTCCTTCCTCCTATATATATATCCACGTACCCCCAAACGATCAGATGAGGATCCAAAACCCTAATTCCACCGTCGTAACTTTCTGTATCCACGAGATCCCATCTTGGGGCCTGTTCCGGAGCTCTGCCGGAGGGGGTATCGATCACGGAGGCCTTCTACATCAACACTATAGCCCCTCCGATGAAGTGTGAGTAGTTCACCTCAGACCTACGGGTCCATAGTTAGTAGCTAGATGGCTTCTTCTCTCTTTTTGGATCTCAATACAATGTTCTCCCCCTCTCTTGTGGAGATCTATTCGATGTAATCTTCTTTTGGCGGTGTGTTTGTTGAGACCGATGAATTGTGGGTTTATGATCAAGTCTATCTTTGAATAATATTTCAATCTTCTCTGAATTCTTTTATGTATGATTGGTTGTCTTTGCAAGTCTCTTCGAATTATCAGTTCGTTTTGGCCTACTAGATTGATCTTTCTTGCAATGGGAGAAGTGCTTAGCTTTGGATTCAATCTTGCGGTGTCCTTTCCCGATGACAGTAAGGGCAGCAAGGCACGTATTGTATTGCTGCCATCGAGGATAACAAGATGGGGTTTTCTTCATATTGCATGAGTCTATCCCTCTACATCATGTCATCTTGCTTAAGGCGTTACTCTGTTTTTAACTTAATACTCTAGATGCATGCTGGATAGCGGTCGATGAGTGGAGTAATAGTAGTAGATGCAGACAGGAGTTGGTCTACTTGTCTCGGACGTGATGCCTATATACATGATCATACCTAGATATTCTCATAACTATGCTCAATTCTGTCAATTGCTCAACACTAATTCGTTCACCCACCGTAGAATACTTATGCTCTTGAGAGAAGCCACTAGTTAAACCTATGGCCCCCGGGTCTATCTTTATCATATTGATCTCTTACTACTTAGTTATTTCCTTTGCTATTTACTTTGCCTTTATTTTACTTTGCATCTTTTATCATAAAAATACCAAAAATATTATCTTATCATATCTATCAGAT
This sequence comes from Triticum urartu, assembly GCF_003073215.2. Taxonomy (NCBI): domain Eukaryota; kingdom Viridiplantae; phylum Streptophyta; class Magnoliopsida; order Poales; family Poaceae; genus Triticum; species Triticum urartu. The sequence continues at coordinate 570,962,899 of NC_053027.1, forward strand.
CTCACTCTCGTAAGTGGCCTTATAGGGATTGACAACACCTATTTGCGTTGGTTGCGAGGATTTATTTGTTTTGTGCAGGTACGAGGGACTCGCGTGTAACCTCCTACTGGATTGATACCTTGGTTCTCAAAAACTGAGGGAAATACTTACGCTACTTTGCTGCATCATCCCTTCCTCTTCAGGGAAAACCAACGCAGTGCTCAAGAGGTAGCATCAAGTCAATCACATCATTCTCTAATGATGTGATCCCGTTAATCAAATGACAACTCATGTCTATGGCTAGGAAACTTAACCATCTTTGATTCAACGAGCTAGTCAAGTAGAGGCATACTAGTGACACTCTGTTTATCTATGTATTCACACATGTACTAAGTTTCCGGTTAATACAATTCTAGCATGAATAATAAACATTTATCATGATATAAGGAAATATAAATAACAAGATTATTATTGCCTCTAAGGCATATTTCCTTCAGTTTCCCACTTGCACTAGAGTTAATAATCTAGATTACACAGTAATGATTCTAACACCCATGGAGTCTTGGTGCTGATCATGTTTTGCTCGTGAGAGAGGCTTAGTCAACAGGTCTACAACATTCAGATCCGTATGTATTTTGCAAATCTCTATGTCTCCCTCCTTGACTTGATCGCAGATAGAATTGAAGCGTCTCTTGATGTGCTTGGTCTTCTTGTGAAATCTGGATTCCTTTGCCAAGGCAATTGCACCAGTATTGTCACAAAAGATTTTCATTGGACCCGATGCACTAGGTATGACACCTAGATCGGATATGAACTCCTTCATCTAGACTCCTTCATTTGCTGCTTCCTAAGCAGCTATGTACTCCGCTTCACATGTAGATCCCGCCACGACACTTTGCTTAGAGCTGCACTGAGGGAGTCTGGGATTAGGGGGCGTTCAGGTAGCTGGACTATACCTTCAGCCGGACTCTTGGACTATGAAGATACAAGATTGAAGACTTCGTCCCGTGTCCGGATGGGACTTTCCTTGGCGTGGAAGGCAAGCTTGGTGACGCGATATTCAAGATCTCCTACCATTGTAACCGACTCTGTGTAACCCTAACCCTATCCGGTGTCTATATAAACCGGAGGGTTGTAGTCCGTAGGGAAGAATCAACTCCATACACAATCATACCATAGGCTAGCTTCTAGGGTTTAGCCTCCTTGATCTCGTGGTAGATCTACTCTTGTACTACCCATATCATCAATATTAATCAAGCAGGAGTAGGGTTTTACCTCCATCGAGAGGGCCCGAACCTGGGTAAAACAAAGTGTCCCCTGTCTCCTGTTACCATCCGGCCTAGACGCACAGTTCGGGACCCCCTACCCGAGATCCGCCGGTTTTGATACCGACATTGGTGCTTTCATTGAGAGTTCCTCTGTGCCGTCACAATCAGGAAGGATGCCTTCTCCCGTCTTCAAAGACGGCGCCGTTGCTAAGGGAGCCTTGGCTGTTGGCCAAACCCTCCGGCTAGGTGGTTTCCTCATGACCGCCTGTTCGGCTGTTGCGCCGACGGTGACCTCTCGGGTCATCAAAAGCAATCTACACGTCAGCTCGGAGCTCGTCGAGCAGTTAGATCCAATGGAGCTCTCTTCCGTAAACGAGCTCTTGGATCGCATCGCCGCCCTAGGGGTCGCTACGGATTACGACCAGGTTGGGCTTAAGCCTGATCTAAGAGAAATTAACTCTCCTCAAGTCACCCACCACGTTGCTGTGGTAGAGGCGCAGTGTGGCGACCCTTCATCTATTTTAAGGACTAGTTACATCCGAATTCCCGATCCCTCCAAGCCGGATACCCGCGGAGGGGAGGATGCAACTCAAGACCTGAGCTTAGAATCAGGCAACGGGCCGGATTCGTTGGACAACGTCCAGGAATCCGAACTTCAGAATTCGGAAACTCTTCGGCCTCCGAATCTTGGATTGGGTGAGGTTTCAGATTCAACGACACCCACCCACTCGAACATAAGCGATCTCTCCCAAGTCAGGCAGAGGCCCGACGAAACAGTACATCATTTCTGCGCCAGATTCCTCCTGGTTCTGAACAGGATAAAGGATTACCGCGAGGGAGACGCAATATCAATCTTCTGCAGTAATTGCACGGACGAGGGAATCCTTAACGCCATAAGTCGTCGTGATATTCCACGCTTCGCTGACTTGGCGTCCATAGTACAAAAGTACTATGCGATGGAAAGTGCCTGGAAAACCGAAATAAAATTTTGGGATAATCCGGCCTTGAATAATAACCCCGTCCGAACTAAGAGGGTGCATCACCATAAGACACCCGGGATAAAAAGCAAAAAACCAAAACCCTTTATAGGGCATGGAACCGTACTAGAAAAGTGGCTTGATGGACCCTGTAAAATTCACAGTACAGAGGACGCCACACCAACTCACAGCCTTAGAGCATGTTGGATACTTCGGCAGGTAGCCAAAATTGGCGAGGACCTCTTAAATCGGGAGGCCGCAGAAAGCCAGCCCGAGGACACTAGTACCATTCTCACAGTCTTCGAGACTTCGCATCAAACAATATGCGAAAAAGAACACTCCGCAACCTCGCCGAAGTCTATCAAGTTGCAACAATAAATCCATGGAGCGACACTGCTATCACCTTCAACGCAAGTGATGAACCTAGATTCCGAACAGCCCGAGCACTAGCCGCATTGGTCCTCAGTCCCATAGTGGACGGCTTTCGCCTCACCAAGGTGCTCATGGATGGAGGCAGCGGACTGAACCTCATTTATGAGGAAACCCTTCAAAAAATGGGAATAGACTGGAACCGCGTCGAGCAAAGCAGCACAACCTTTAGAGGAATAATCCCCACTCGGGAAGCGCGCTGCACAGGAAAAATCACACAAGATGTCGTGTTGGGCATGCCGGATAATTACAGGTCCGAAGAAGTCACGTTTCAGGTGGCCCCGTTTAAAAGTGGACATCACGCCTTACTAGGGCGGGAAGCATTCACAATCTTCCAAGCGATACCCCATTACGGGTACATGAAGCTTAAGATGCCCGGGCCGAATGGAATTATCACTCTAGCTAGTGATCCGGACATAGCACTCCGCGCCGAAAACAAGACTGCCGCATTACCCTTGAGGCACTATCTGAAGCCTTAGCGGCCGAGGAACTGACCGCGCTGCGCTCCACGGTTAACAGGGATGACGTGATACTTGACAAAAGATCCAAATCCACATCCTTCAAGCCAGCTGACGAAATAGTCAAATTCCAGGTCCATCCAACGGACCCGAATAAAACATCCTCCCTCGGGGCACGACTGAACCCCGATGTTAACGCCGCACTGCGAGAGTTCCTACGAGAAAATTGGGACATTTTTGCCTGGCACCCTTCAAACATGCCAGGGATCCCACGCAGGCTGGCCGAACACAGCTTAAATATCCTAAAAGGATTCAAGCCTGTCAAATAAGCCCTTCGGCGTTTCTCCGAACCCAAGAGACAGGCTATGGGAGAAGAGCTAGACAAGCTATTGGAGGCCGGATTCATTAGAGACATAAAACATCCGGACTGGCTAGCAAACCTGGTGATGGTACCAAAGAAGGACAAATCCTGGCGCCTGTGTGTCGACTTTAAAGACCTTAACAAGGCTTGCCCAAAGGATCCCTTCCCCCTCCCCCGTATCGATCAAATTATCGATGCCACCGCAGGACACGACTCGTTGTGTTTCCTCGACGCATACTCCGGTTACCATCAAATCAAGATGGCGGAATCAGACCAAGCTGCAACAGCATTCATCACACCATACGGCCCATTCTGCTTCAACACAATGCCCTTCGGGCTAAAAAAACGCCGGCGCAACATATCAGCGCATGATCCAGACATGTCTGGCAAATCAGATCGGCAAAACAGTGGAGGCATATGTGGATGATGTGGTCATCAAATCAAGACATGTCGAATCTCTAGTAGACGACTTGAGGCTCACATTCGATAACCTCTGAAAATACGACATCAAGCTCAACCCGGAAAAATGTGTCTTCGGCGTTCCAGCCGGAAAGCTCTTGGGCTTCATCGTATCCGGTAGAGGAATTGAAGCAAATCCGGCCAAGATCCGAGCTTTGTCACAATTGGATATCCCAAAGGACCTCAAACAAATACAAAAGCTAACCGGATGTGTGGCGGCTCTAAGCCGCTTCATCTCCCGCTTGGGAGAAAAGGCACTGCCCCTTTATCGCCTACTCCGGCGCACCGAACACTTCGAGTGGACGGACGCCGCAATGGACGGACTCGAGGAAATAAAAGCCATACTGGCAACAAACCCAGTCTTGGCCGCGCCTAACACTGGCGAACCAATGCTATTGTACATTGCAGCAACACATCAAGTTGTCAGCGCAGTGCTCGTTGCCAAGCGGGAAACGGACGGACACAAACTCCCCCTTCAAAGGCCGGTCTACTACGTGTCCACTGTCCTCACTCCATGCAAATCACGGTACCCGCATTATCAAAAAATTGCATACGCAGTATTCATGGCATCCCGAAAGCTACGACACTACTTTCAAGAGTGTTCCATAACAGTAGCCTCAGAAGTACCACTGAACGATATTCTCAACAACCGCGATGCAACGGGCCGGATCGCAAAATGGGCCATCGAGCTCCTCCCATTCGATATAACCTATAAGCCACGGCGAGCTATCAAATCACAAGTTTTGGCCGACTTCGTCGCAGAATGGACGGAGGTCGAATTCCCTAAAGAATACAGCACATACTCAAACTGGATCATGCATTTCGACGGCTCCAAAATGTTGGCCCGATTGGGGGCTGGCATCGTTTTAATGTCCCCCACAGGAGACACAGTCCAGTATGTACTCCAAATTATGTACACGGACTCCAACAACGCAGCCGAATACGAGGCCCTTCTACATGACCTCCGGATGGCAGTATCCATGGGTATTCAACGCCTAGAGGTACGCGGGGATTCGAACCTTGCGATATCCCAAATAAATGGTGACTTCGACGCCAAGGACCCAAAAATGGCAGCTTATCGCAACGCCGTCCTAAAAATGTCAGCTCGGTTCGAAGGGCTGGAATTTCATCATATAGCCCGAGAAAACAATCAAGCAGCGGACGTCCTGGCACGCATCGGAGCTAAATGCGATGCGGTCCCCCCCAACATCTTTTTGGAAAGATTGTTCAAGCCATCTGTAACATGGGAGGGGGAACCCGAAAATAACAGCCCGGACCCAACCGCACTACTCGACGCCGAACAATCTGACACAATTGGAGGCTCTGCCAATGAAATTACACCTTCAGCCCACGTAATAATGGCGGTCATCGCCCCGTGGATAGAACCATTCCTAGCCTACCTTACTAGGCAGGAACTCCCGGAGGATCAAAACGAGGCCCGCTGCATAGTGCGACGATCTAAAGCCTACAGAGTCCATGAGGGAGAGCTTTATAATAAAAGCACTACCGGAGTCCTTCAAAGGTGCATCTCCGAAGAGGAAGGGCGGAACCTTCTGGCTGAAATTCATGCCGGACTCGGTGGTCACCACGCCGCTGCTCGGTCCCTTGTTAGCAAGGCTTTCCGTACAGGCTTTTATTGGCCAACGGCCCGGGCAGACGCTCAGGACTTAGTCCAACGATGCGCTGGTTGCCAACTTTTTGCCAACCAAAGCCATATGCCACCCACCGCACTCCAAACTATACCAATTACTTGGCCTTTTGCGGTCTGGGGGCTTGACATGGTCGGACCCCTTAAAGGCGGGACTGATAGGAAAAAATACTTACTGGTCATGGTGGATAAATTCACCAAATGGATAGAAGCCAAGCCTGTTAAAACAGCCGAATCCGGACCTGTGATAGACTTCATATCCGGGGTTGTACACCATTATGGCGTCCCCCACAGCATCATAACCGATAACGGTACAAAATTTACCGCAGACGAGGTAAAACTCTGGTGCAAAAACATGGGCATCAAGCTCGATTATGCTTCCGTCTATCACCCACAAACCAACGGCCAGGTCGAACGTGCAAATGGTCTCATTATGAGCGGCATCAAACCCAGACTAGTGCGATCCCTTAAGGAATCTAATACACACTGGGTAGAGAAGCTCGACTCCGTACTCTGGGGGCTGCGGACCACGCCAAATCGCACCACCGGATACACACCATTTTTCATGGTATACGGCGCAGAGGCAGTTCTGCCCTGCGACATCATTCATGACTCACCTAGAGTGTGCATGTACGAAGAAAGAGAAGCCGAGCTCTATCGGCAGGACAACTTGGATGCCTTGGAGGAGGAGCGCGATGTGGCAAAAGCCCGTTCCGAATTTTATCAACAGCAGGCCCGAAGATATCAAATCAGAGAAGTACGGGCCAAAAATTACAATGTTGGCGAACTAGTTCTACGCCTGCCGGATAAGAAAAAGGACAAACTCATGCCCAAGTGGGAGGGTCCATTCATAATCGACCAAGTCCTGACTGGCGGGGCGTACCGCCTGCGATATGCATCGGATAACCGACTCGAGCCAAACTCGTGGAACGCCACACGTCTCAGAAGATTCTATGCCTAGCGCCGGACTCTGTATTCGTCTCCTTCCTCTGTCCGTTTTTTGCATTTTTCTGTCTTACATTTCTCTCCTTCCCCTCTTTTCCTTTATAGCCCTTAAAGGCTTATCTAGTGACGCGCCACTCGCGCTCATTAAACCTGGGGGCTTCTTTAACAGAAGCTTACTTATACGGGCTTCATGCCCAACACATGCGTCAAATGTCCGCATATACCTTTTTCTTCACCATTATATGCATCGATATGACTTAAGTTTTGGCCAAGCTGGGTTGCCTGGCTCCTGTGCTTACCCCTACGTTCCCCATTGTTCGGCTAGGCGGTAAAGGGAGCACCTCTGCGATTGTTACTGCCGGGTCAGCCGGATGTGTACCTCAGACTGGGTGAAGCCGAAAGCTAGCGTTCTTAAGGGAATATTCGGCCGGTGAGATAAAAGATGATCTTTTTACCCATTTTATGCGCCCCCAGATGCTTTTTTCTGCGTCCTTCTACGCAGTCCGGTCATGCACTTTAGGGCATGCCTCCCAGCGAAAGGAACCCCTAACGGAACTATTCTCTCTGGAAGATGTTTCTTACTAACCATGTAATATAACATAACTAGTTGGGCACTTGTCTGATAAAGCACTAATGACCCCTACGCCTGGTCTCCACGCATACCACGGTTCTTATATAACCGCTATGGTATTCGGACACACTCCGGACCGTCAGGTCCCGAGGTTGAAGCGAAAAGGTTGGCAACGACAAACGATCTACAATCCGGCTAGAAGGCATTACACATGTCAATTCACTATTACATAGTCATTCTGACTAATTGTATTCCTCTTCTATACCATCTAACAGGCTGTCTAGTTTACAGTCCTGCTAGGAATACTTCGCGGCCAACTCTACTTGGCCGTATACTAAGCTCATAGGGATCTCCTTCCTGTCAGGCCCCACTGGTCCGACCTCGACCATGTGGTTTGGGTCAGACTTCGTAAAACGGGTCTTCACCATGGCCCAGGCTTCCCGAGCGCCTTGTCAGCAGACCGATATCTTCCACAAACGGAAGCGCCGCCGAGCTCCCTTCAGCTTCTCCGCAAGCTCTCCAAGGCCCTCGGGCATGGAGTGGGCAGGCCACAAGGCTTGGGCAACGCCTCGCATCGCCTGCTGAACTCGCTCGTGCAGTTGCATGAGTTCAGGAAGAAGATCACCCGTAGAGCCGGGCATCTCCTCTATAGGACGACCTGTGAGCATACCTACAGACATTACTCTATTAGTCGACTTCCTCGCCGAACTCTTTTTTCAAGGTTCGTTCAAGCACTTACTAAAAATGCCGCATCGAAGCCGCTGATTCTCCTTCGTGGAGTCCAAAAGTGAAGGAAATATGCCCTAGAGGCAATAATAAAGTTATTATTTATTTCCTTACATCATGATAAATGTTTATTATTCATGCTAGAATTGTATTAACCGGAAACATAATACATGTGTGAATACATAGACCAACAGAGTGTCACTAGTATGCCTCTACTTGACTAGCTCGTTAATCAAAGATGGTTATGTTTCCTAACCATGAACAAGGAGTTGTTATTTGATTAACGAGGTCACATCATTAGTAGAATGATCTGATTGACATGACCCATTCCATTAGCTTAGCAACCGATCGTTTAGTATGTTGCTATTGCTTTCTTCATGACTTATACATGTTCCTATAACGATGAGATTATGCAACTCCCGTTTACCGGAGGAACACTTTGGGTACTACCAAACGTCACAACGTAACTGGGTGATTATAAAGGAGTACTACAGGTGTCTCCAATGGTAGATGTTGGGTTGGCGTATTTCGAGATTAGGGTTTGTCACTCCGATTGTCGGAGAGGTATCTCTGGGCCCTCTCGGTAATGCACATCACATAAGCCTTGCAAGCACTGCAACTAATAAGTTAGTTGTGAGATGATGTATTACGGAACGAGTAAAGAGACTTGCCGGTAACGAGATTGAACTAGGTATTGGATACCGACGATCGAATCTCGGGCAAGTAACATACCGATGACAAAGGGAACAACGTATGTTGTTATGCGGTCTGACCGATAAAGATCTTCGTAGAATATGTAGGAGCCAATATGGGCATCCAGGTCCCGCTATTGGTTATTGACCGGAGACGTGTCTCGGTCATGTCTACATTGTTCTCGAACCGTAGGGTCCGCACGCTTAACGTTACGATGACAGTTATTATCAGTTTATGCATTTTGATGTACCGAAGGTTGTTCGGAGTCCCGGATGAGATCACGGACATGACGAGGAGTCTCGAAATGGTCGAGACGTAAAGATTGATATATTGGAAGCCTATGTTTGGGCACCGGAAGTGTTCCGGGTGAAATCAGGATCTTACCGGATTACCGGGAGGGTTACCGGAACCCCCCGGGAGGCAAATGGGCCTATTGGGCCTTAGTGGAAAAGAGAGAAGGGGCAGCCCACAGGCTAGCCGGCCGAACCCCCCTTCCCTAGTCCTATTAGGACTAGGAGAAGGGGCCGGCCCCCCTCTCTTCTCTTTCTCCCGAAGAGTCCTATTAGGAATAGGATTTGAGGGAAGGAGTCCTACTCCCGGTAGGAGTGGGACTCCTCCCTGCGCCTCCCTCCTAGCCGGCCGACCCCCTTGCCCCTGGCCTTTATATACGGGGGCAGGGGGCACCCCATAGACACACAACTTGATCCTTGAGATCGTTCCTTAGCCGTGTGCGGTGCCCCCTGCCACCAAATTCCACCTCGATCTTACCGTTGTAGTGCTTAGGCGAAGCCCTGCGTCGGTAGTACATCAAGATCGTCATCACGCCGTCGTGCTGACGGAACTCTTCCTCGATGCTTTGCTGGATCGGAGCCCGAGGAACGTCATCGAGCTGAACGTGTGCTTGGATCGGTCGGATCGGGAAGAAGACGTACGACTACTTCCTCTACGTTGTGTGATCGCTTCCGCAGTCGGTCTGCGTTGGTACGTAGACAACACTCTCCCCTCTCGTTGCTGTGCATCACCATGATCTTGCGTGTGCGTAGGAAAATTTTTGAAATTACTGCGTTCCCCAACAGTGGCATCCGAGCCAGGTTTTATGGTTTGATGTTATATGCACGAGTAGAACACAAGTGAGTTGTGGGCGATACAAGTCATACTGCCTACCAGCATGTCATACTTTGGTTCGGCGGTATTGTTGGTTGAGACGATCCGGACCAACCTTACGCGTACTCTTACGCGAGACCGGTTCCCTCGACGTGCTTTGCACATAGATGGCTTGCGGAAGACTGTCTCTCCAACTTTAGTTGAACCAAGTGTGACTACGCCCGGTCCTTGAGAAGGTTAAAACGGAGTCTATTTGACGAACTATCGTTGTGGTTTTGATGCGTAGGTGAGATGAGTTCTTACTTAAGCCCGTAGCAGCCACGTAAAACTTGCAACAACAAAGTAGAGGACGTCTAACTTGTTTTTGCAGGGTATGTTGTGATGTGATATGGTCAAGGCATGATGCTGATTTTATTGTATGAGATGATCATGTTTTGTAACTAAGTTATCGGCAACTGGCAGGAGCCATATGGTTGTCGCTTTATTGTATGCAATGCAATCGCGATGTAATGCTTTACTAGATTACTAAACGGTAGTAATAGTCGTGGAAGCATAAGATTGGCGAGACGACAACGATGCTACGATGGAGATCAAGGTGTCGCGCCGGTGACGATGGTGATCATGACGGTGCTTCGGAGATGGAGATCACAAGCACAAGATGATGATGGCCATATCATATCACTTATATTGATTGCATGTGATGTTTATCCTTTTATGCATCTTATCTTGCTTTGATTGACGGTAGCATTATAAGATGATCTCTCACTAAATTATCAAGAAGTGTTCTCCCTGAGTATGCACCGTTGCCAAAGTTCGTCGTGCCCAGACACCACGTGATGATCGGGTGTGATAAGCTCTACGTCCATCTACAACGGGTGCAAGCCAGTTTTGCACACGCAGAATACTCAGGTTAAACTTGACGAGCCTAGCATATGCAGATATGGCCTCGGAACACAGAGACCGAAAGGTCGAGCGTGAATCATATAGTAGATATGATCAACATGATGATGTTCACCATTGAAAACTACTCCATCTCACGTGATGATCGGTTATGGTTTAGTTGATTTGGATCACGTGATCACTTAGAGGATTAGAGGGATGTCTATCTAAGTGGGAGTTCCTAAGTAATTTGATTAACTGAACTTAAACTTATCATGAACTTAGTACCTGATAGTATCTTGCTTGTTTATGTTGCTTGTAGATAGATGGCTCGTGCTGTTGTTCCGTTGAATTTTAATGCGTTCCTTGAGAAAGCAAAGTTGAAAGATGATGGTAGCAATTACACGGACTGGGTCCGTAACCTGAGGATTATCCTCATTGCTGCACAGAAGAATTACGTCCTGGAAGCACCGCTGGGTGACAGGCCTGCTGCTGGAGCAACGCCAGATGTTATGAACGTCTGGCAGAGCAAAGCTGATGACTACTCGATAGTTCAGTGTGCCATGCTTTACGGCTTAGAATCGGGACTTCAACGACGTTTTGAACGTCATGGAGCATATGAGATGTTCCAGGAGTTGAAGTTAATATTTCAAGCAAATGCCCGAATTGAGAGATATGAAGTCTCCAATAAGTTCTATAGCTGTAAGATGGAGGAGAACAGTTCTGTCAGTGAGCATATACTCAAAATGTCTGGGTATAATAATCACTTGATTCAGATGGGAGTTAATCTTCCAGATGATTGCGTCATTGACAGAATTCTCCAATCACTACCACCAAGCTACAAGAGCTTCGTGATGAACTATAATATGCAAGGGATGAACAAGACTATTCCCGAGCTCTTCGCAATGCTGAAAGCTGTGGAGGTAGAAATCAAAAAGGAGCATCAAGTGTTGATGGTTAGCAAGACCACTAGTTTCAAGAAAAAGGGCAAAGGGAAGAAGAAGGGAAACTTCAAGAAGAACAGCAAGCAAGTTGCTGCTCAGGAGAAGAAACCCAAGTCTGGACCTAAGCCTGAAACTGAGTGCTTCTACTGCAAGCAGACTGGTCACTGGAAGCGGAACTGCCCCAAGTATTTGGCGGATAAGAAGGATGGCAAAGTGAGCAAAGGTATATGTGATATACATGTTATTGATGTGTACCTTACTAGAGCTCGCAGTAGCACCTGGGTATTTGATACTGGTTCTGTTGCTAATATTTGCAACTCGAAACAGGGACTACGGAATAAGCGGACACTAGCAAAGGACGAGGTGACGATGCGCGTGGGAAACGGTTCCAAAGTCGATGTGATCGCGGTCGGCACGCTACCTCTACATCTACCTTCGGGATTAATATTAGACCTAAATAATTGTTATTTGGTGCCAGCGTTAAGCATGAACATTATATCTGGATCTTGTTTAATGCGAGACGGTTATTCATTTAAATCAGAGAATAATGGTTGTTCTATTTATATGAATAATATCTTTTATGGTCATGCACCTTTGAAGAGTGGTCTATTCTTGTTGAATCTCGAAGATAGTAACACACATATTCATAATGTAGAAGCCAAAAGATGCAAAGTTAATGATGATAGTGCAACTTATTTGTGGCACTGCCGTTTAGGTCATATCGGTGTAAAGCGCATGAAGAAACTTCATACTGATGGGCTTTTAGAATCACTTGATTATGAATCACTTGGTACTTGCGAACCGTGCCTCATAGGCAAGATGACTAAAACACCGTTCTCCGGTACTATGGAGAGAGCAACAGATTTGTTGGAAATCATACATACCGATGTATCTGGTCCAATGAATATTGAGGCTCGCGGCGGATATCGTTATTTTCTCACCTTCACAGATGATTTAAGCAGATATGGGTATATCTACTTAATGAAACATAAGTCTGAAACATTTGAAAAGTTCAAGGAATTTCAGAGTGAAGTTGAAAATCATCGTAACAAGAAAATAAAATTTCTATGATCTGATCGTGGAGGAGAATATTTGAGTTACGAGTTTGGTGTACATTTGAAAAATTGTGGAATAGTTTCGCAACTCACGCCACCCGGAACACCACAGCGTAATGGTGTGTCCGAACGTCGTAATCGTACTTTACTAGATATGGTGCGATCTATGATGTCTCTTACTGATTTACCGCTATCGTTTTGGGATTATGCTTTAGAGACGGCCGCATTCACGTTAAATAGGGCACCATCAAAATCCGTTGAGACGACGCCTTATGAACTATGGTTTGGCAAGAAACCAAAGTTGTCGTTTCTTAAAGTTTGGGGCTGCGATGCTTATGTGAAAAAGCTTCAACCTGATAAGCTCGAACCCAAAGCGGAGAATTGTGTCTTCATAGGATACCCAAAGCAAACTGTTGGGTATACCTTCTATCACAGATCCGAAGGCAAGACATTCGTTGCTAAGAATGGATCATTTCTAGAGAAGGAGTTTCTCTCGAAAGAAGTGAGTGGGAGGAAAGTAGAACTTGACGAGGTAACTGTACCTGCTCCCTTATTGGAAAATAGTACATCACAGAAAACTGTTTCTGCGACACCTATGCCAATCAGTGAGGAAGCTAATGATGATGATCATGAAGCTTCAGAACAAGATACTACTGAACCACGTAGATCAACCAGAGTGAGATCCGCACCAGAGTGGTACGGTAATCCAGTTCTGGAAGTCATGATGCTAGATCATGATGAACCTACGAACTATGAAGAAGCGATGGTGAGCCCAGATTCCGCAAAGTGGCTTGAGGCCATGAAATCTGAGATGGGATCCATGTATGAGAACAAAGTATGGACTTTGGTTGACTTGCCCGATGATCGGCAAGCAATTGAGAATAAATGGATCTTCAAGAAAAAGACTGACGCTGACGGTAATGTTACTGTCTATAAAGCTCGACTTGTTGCAAAAGGTTTTCGACAAGTTCAAGGGGTTGACTACGATGAGACTTTCTCACCCGTAGCGATGCTTAAGTCCGTCATAATTATGTTAGCAATTGCCGCATTTTATGATTATGAAATATGGCAGATGGATGTCAAAACTGCATTCCTGAATGGATTTCTGGAAGAAGAGTTGTATATGGTACAATCAGAAGGTTTTGTCGATCCAAAAGGAGCTAACAAAGTATGCAAACTCCAGCGATCCATTTATGGACTGGTGCAAGCATCTCGGAGTTGGAATAAACGCTTTGATAGTGTGATCAAAGCATTTGGCTTTATACAGACTTTTGGAGAAGCCTGTATTTACAAGAAAGTGAGTGGGAGCTCTGTAGCATTTCTGATATTATATGTGGATGACATATTGCTAATTGGAAATGATATAGAATTTCTGGATAGCATAAAGGGATACTTGAATAAAAGTTTTTCGATGAAAGACCTCGGGGAAGCTGCATACATATTAGGCATAAAGATCTATAGAGATAGATCAAAACGCTTAATTGGACTTTCACAATGCACATACCTTGACAAAATTTTGAAGAAGTTCAAGATGGATCAAGCAAAGAAAGGGTTCTTGCCTATGCTACAAGGTGTGAAGTTGAGTAAGACTCAATGCCCGACCACTACAGAAGATAGAGAGAAAATGAAAGATGTTCCCTATGCTTCAGCCATAGGCTCTATCATGTATGCAATGCTGTGTACCAGACCTGATGTGTGCCTTGCTATAAGTTTAGCAGGGAGGTACCAAAGTAATCCAGGAATGGATCACTGGACAGCGGTCAAGAACATCCTGAAATACCTGAAAAGGACTAAGGATATGTTTCTCATATATGGAGGTGACAAAGAGCTCACCGTAAGAGGTTACGTTGATGCAAGCTTTGACACTGATCCGGACGATTCTAAATCGCAAACCGGATACGTGTTTACTTTAAACGGTGGAGCTGTCAGTTGGTGCAGTTCTAAACAAAGCGTCGTAGCGGGATCTACATGTGAAGCGGAGTACATAGCTGCTTCGGAAGCAGCAAACGAAGGAGTCTGGATGAAGGAGTTCATATCCGATCTAGGTGTCATACCTAGTGCATCGGGTCCAATGAAAATCTTCTGTGACAATACTGGTGCAATTGCCTTGGCAAAGGAATCCAGATTTCACAAAAGAACCAAACACATCAAGAGACGCTTCAACTCCATCCGGGATTTAGTCCAGGTGGGAGACATAGAGATTTGCAAGATACATACGGATCTGAATGTTGCAGGCCCGTTGACTAAGCCTCTTCCACGAGCAAAACATGATCAGCACCAAGGCTCCATGGGTGTTAGAATCATTACAGTGTAATCTAGATTATTGACTCTAGTGCAAGTGGGAGACTGAAGGAAATATGCCCTAGAGGCAATAATAAAGTTATTATTTATTTCCTTACATCATGATAAATGTTTATTATTCATGCTAGAATTGTATTAACCGGAAACATAATACATGTGTGAATACATAGACCAACAGAGTGTCACTAGTATGCCTCTACTTGACTAGCTCGTTAATCAAAGATGGTTATGTTTCCTAACCATGAACAAGGAGTTGTTATTTGATTAACAAGGTCACATCATTAGTAGAATGATCTGATTGACATGACCCATTCCATTAGCTTAGCACCCGATCGTTTAGTATGTTGCTATTGCTTTCTTCATGACTTATACATGTTCCTATAACTATGAGATTATGCAACTCCCGTTTACCGGAGGAACACTTTGGGTACTACCAAACGTCACAACGTAACTGGGTGATTATAAAGGAGTACTACAGGTGTCTCCAATGGTAGATGTTGGGTTGGCGTATTTCGAGATTAGGGTTTGTCACTCCGATTGTCGGAGAGGTATCTCTGGGCCCTCTCGGTAATGCACATCACATAAGCCTTGCAAGCACTGCAACTAATAAGTTAGTTGTGAGATGATGTATTACGGAACGAGTAAAGAGACTTGCCGGTAACGAGATTGAACTAGGTATTGGATACCGACGATCGAATCTCGGGCAAGTAACATACCGATGACAAAGGGAACAACGTATGTTGTTATGCGGTCTGACCGATAAAGATCTTCGTAGAATATGTAGGAGCCAATATGGGCATCCAGGTCCCGCTATTGGTTATTGACCGGAGACGTGTCTCGGTCATGTCTACATTGTTCTCGAACCGTAGGGTCCGCACGCTTAACGTTACGATGACAGTTATTATCAGTTTATGCATTTTGATGTACCGAAGGTTGTTCGGAGTCCCGGATGAGATCACGGACATGACGAGGAGTCTCGAAATGGTCGAGACGTAAAGATTGATATATTGGAAGCCTATGTTTGGGCACCGGAAGTGTTCCGGGTGAAATCGGGATTTTACCGGATTACCGGGAGGGTTACCGGAACCCCCCGGGAGGCAAATGGGCCTATTGGGCCTTAGTGGAAAAGAGAGAAGGGGCAGCCCACAGGCTAGCCGGCCGAACCCCCCTTCCCTAGTCCTATTAGGACTAGGAGAAGGGGCCGGCCCCCCTCTCTTCTCTTTCTCCCGAAGAGTCCTATTAGGAATAGGATTTGAGGGAAGGAGTCCTACTCCCGGTAGGAGTGGGACTCCTCCCTGCGCCTCCCTCCTAGCCGGCCGACCCCCTTGCCCCTGGCCTTTATATACGGGGGCAGGGGGCACCCCATAGACACACAACTTGATCCTTGAGATCGTTCCTTAGCCGTGTGCGGTGCCCCCTGCCACCAAATTCCACCTCGATCTTACCGTTGTAGTGCTTAGGCGAAGCCCTGTGTCGGTAGTACATCAAGATCGTCATCACGCCGTCGTGATGATGGAACTCTTCCTCGACGCTTTGCTGGATCGGAGCCCGAGGAACGTCATCGAGCTGAACGTGTGCTAAGAACTCGGAGGTGCCGGAGTAACGGTGCTTGGATCGGTCGGATCGGGAAGAAGACGTACGACTACTTCCTCTACGTTGTGTGATCGCTTCCGCAGTCGGTCTGCGTTGGTACGTAGACAACACTCTCCCCTCTCGTTGCTATGCATCACCATGATCTTGCGTGTGCGTAGGAAATTTTTTGAAATTACTGCGTTCCCCAACAAAAAGCTGGCCGCGAACATCTTTAAGCTCGACATCCAGCTTGGTGTTGGCATCCTAAAGATCATTCTTCTCTCGCCTCACCCTCGTCAACATACTCTCACTGGCCTTTAGCTGACGTAAGAGTTGTTGCTTGTCCGGATCGAGTCCGGCGCCATCTGCAATTTGATTTGTCAGATTTGCACCCACACCGCACAATACTAGTCTCTCAAAGTGTATTTTACCCGAGGGTGTCTCTTGGGGCTCCCCTGCTGCGGCTAGTGCGGCCTCTAGTTGGGCCTTGCACTTTTCCAGCTCCTAAGACAGTACAGTATTCTTCTCTATAAGAACCTGCATATTAAATGATCCTTAAACCAGTTGGTCTAACTGTTTCAAGTCTCGGGGGCTACTGGCATGTGTACATATTTAGCCAAAATTTTCTTACCCGTATGTCTTTCACATACTGCTCCGTGGCTCTGGTTAAACCATTTTGAGCAGCACGGAGGTACGCGTCTCCCGAATTAAAGGCATCTAAAGCCTCCCGGGAGAAACAAGCGTCGCGTAGAGTTGTCCGGCGACGCCTGTGGTTCATGGCACTCTCCACTTCTGAATTTGTGGCGGACAGCCTGTCCGCATCCTCTGTCGGAGGAACGTCCGGTGCGCGCCTTGTACTCGTCTCCGCTTCCTGGCCAGACGTTGGAGCCTGGCTGGTGGAGGCGCGATTGGCAACCTCTCCGGATGCAGTTCGGCGAGGTCTCTTCGTCCTGAAGATAGCACGAGCGTTAATATACCCTGACAGAGTAACTCCAGGGAAACAAAGGGTGCACTATACCTTTGCGCCGGCATTTCAGTCCGGACTTCATTTCTTTTTGCCCTACGGGGCTCTGCGGCCCCTCTTTGGCTGACCGCCGTAGATTCGGCCTCCTGCCTCGGAAATCTCCCCTACAAAACGCGGTTGATGTCAGAAACACTGAAATACGCGAGAGTGGAATCCCTCTCAAGGGAATGAGACTCCGGTTTTCATCACCTGGGAGGCCGGAATTAACCCTGGGTAATCCGCCGTGATGGCTACCAAGGTATTGTCCTTGCTTAGTTGATAAAACACCCCGTCGATAAGCTCCACCGATATATCCGGATCCTCTTTGGAGTCCGGATCGAGGAACCGTTCTGGGTCCTCGGGTTGTGGAGGGCGGCTGCTCATGTTCTTTACCTCCTATCACAGTCCCTGCATTGAAGTCGTTGGACTACCTATCTAACCACGGGGGTATAAAACAAACGGGCAAGCGTAGTTGTTCACTTACCCAACTTGGAGGATCGTTCATACTGAATCCGGCCCGTGGATTGACGCGGAGGAATTCCTCCTTTTCTCCCTTGTACAGAGAGGATAAGGTCTTTTCTAGAACGGCGGCCGAGTCCGGCCCTTTACGACCGTAACGGGTGGCGTCATCCTCCCCGTTGAATTCCCACATTGGGTGGCCTCTATATTGAAGCGGTTGTACCCCCCGCATAATGCATGCGGCCATGACTCCAATCATGGTTAGTCCGGAATGAGCTAACAGCCTTATCCGGCCCATCAGGTAAAGGACGTCTCTGTCATTTTCTCTATGAGAGCTCCGCGCACGCCAGCTCAAGCGTTTATTCAATGGAGCACTGTTGAACTCAGGGAGACCGGCCCGGATAGGGTCCGGTAGCGGGACGTCCTCTATATAAAACCATTCCGATGGCCAGCCCTCGGACGCTTCCTTTGGGGTTCCGGATAGGTATCCGGTCCCGGTGATGCGCCATACTTCGGCTCCGCCCACTTGGTATATGGACCCCTTCTAAGAATGGGGCACCAGGCAGAATAACCTCTTCCACAGTGCGAAATGGGCTTCAACGCCTAAAAATAGCTCGCAGAGAGCGACGAAACCCGCAATATGCAATACGGAGCCGGGCGTGAGATTGTGCAGCTGGAGGCCGTAAAACTCCAGAAGCCCGCGGAGAAATGGGTGAATCGGAAATCCCAGTCCCCTTAGCAGATAGGGGACAAGGCACACTCGCTCTCCTTTAGAAGGATTGGGGGTGCTCTCCGCTTGTTTTCCGCCATTATAGGTGGCGAGACCGGCTCGGACCGGGACCATGCATGCCTGAGGGAGAAATCCCTTGGCCTGAAGCGACGCTAACTCACTATGCGGGATGGTGCAACTCTCCCAGTCCCCGGGTTTGGGACCGGAGGGGAAAGGGGAGGAGCTGCGACGGCTGGTCATGTTGGAATAGACCTTTGCTAGAGGCGCTCTGATGATTACTCGCGGAAGGGAGAAGGTGTGGCTTGGATCTAAATCCCCATCCCATTAAATAGATGGACGGTTTATACGGCTAGGGGTGTGAATGTAAAAACGCCCCGACTTTTCGCATTTGTTTTACACGTGGAAGACGGCCATTATTGGGCGGGGAAGCCGAGGAGCGCTACATTACAAGAATCGGACATTATTCCTACAGGTACACAAGATTTGGAGAAGAACCTGCCTTGCAATGCCGAACAATTTTGCGCGTCGGACTCGTCGTCATTGAAGCCTGGTTCGGGGGCTACTGAGGGAGTCCGGAATTAGGGGGTGTTCGGGTAGCTGGACTATACCTTCAGCCGGACTCCTGGACTATGAAGATACAAGATTGAAGACTTCGTCCCGTGCCTGGATGGGACTTTCCTTGGCGTGGAAGGCAAGCTTGGTGACGCGATATTCAAGATCTCCTACCATTGTAACCGACTCTGTGTAACCCTAACCCTATCCGGTGTATATATGAACCGGAGGGTTGTAGTCCGTAGGGAAGAATCAACTCCATACACAATCATACCATAGGCTAGCTTCTAGGGTTTAGCCTCCTTGATCTCGTGGTAGATCTACTCTTGTACTACCCATATCATCAATATTAATCAAGCAGGAGTAGGATTTTACCTCCATCGAGAGGGCCCGAACCTGGGTAAAACAAAGTGTCCCCTGTCTCCTGTTACCATCCGACCTAGACGCACAGTTCGGGACCCCCTACCCGAGATCCGCCGGTTTTGACACCGAGATGCACCAACTGATAGCTCCATCATTCAATATAAACACATATCCGGTTTGTGACTTAGAGTCATCCGGATCAATGTCAAAGCTTGCATCGACATAACCATTTACGACGAGTTCTTTGTCACCTCCATAAACGAGAAACATATCCTTAGTCCTTTTCAGGTATTTCAGGATGTTCTTGACTGTTGTCCAGTGATCCACTCCTGGATTACTTTGGTACCTCCCGGCTAAACTAATAGCAAGGCACACATCAGGCCTGGTACATAGCATTGCATACATGATAGAGCCTATGGCTAAAGCATAGGGAACACCTTTCATTTTCTCTCTATATCTTCTGCAATGGTCGGGCATTGAGTCTGACTCAACTTCACACCTTGTAATACAGGCCAGAACCCTTTCTTTGCTTGATCCATTTTGAACTTCTTCAAAACTTTATCAAGGTATGTGCTTTGTGAAAGTTCAATTAAGCATCTTGATCTATCTCTAAAGATCTTGATGCCTAATATATAAGCAGCTTCACCGAGGTCTTTCATTGAAAAACTCTTATTTAAGTATCCTTTTATGCTATCCAGAAATTATATATCATTTCTAATCAACAATATGTCATCCACATATAATATTAGAAATGCTACAGAGCTCCCACTCACTTTCTTGTAAATACAGGTTTCTCCAAAAGTTTTTATAAAACCATATGCTTTGATCACACTATCAAAACGTTTATTCCAACTCTGAGATGCTTGCACCAGTCCATAGATGGATCGCTGGAGCTTGCACACTTTCTTAGCATCCATTGGATGGATTAAACCTTCAGGTTGCATCATATACAACTCTTCTTCCAGAAATCCATTCAGGAATGCAGTCTTTACATCCATTTGCCAAATTTCATAATCATAAAATGCAGCAATTGCTAACATGATTCGGACGGACTTAAGCATCGCTACGGGTGAGAAGGTCTCATCGTAGTCAACTCCTTGAATTTGTCGAAAACCTTTCGCAACAAGTCAAGCTTTGTAGATAGTAACATTACCGCCAGCGTCTGTCTTCTTCTTGAAGATCCATTTATTCTCGATGGCTTGCCGATCATCGGGCAAGTCAACCAAAGTCCACACTTTGTTCTCATACATGGATCCCATCTCAGATTTCATGGCCTCAAGCCATTTTGCGGAATCTGGGCTCATCATCGCTTCCTCATAGTTCGTCGGTTCGTCATGGTCAAGTAACATGACCTCCAGAATAGGACTACCATACCACTCTGGTGCGGATCTTATTCTGGTTGACCTACGAGGTTCGGGAGTAACTTGATCTGAAGTTATATGATCATCATCATTAGCTTCCTCACTAATTGGTGTAGGAGTCATAGGAACAGATTTATGTGATGAACTACTTTCCACTAAGGGAGCAGGTACAGTTACCTCATCAAGTTCTACTTTCCTCCCAGTCACTTCTTTCGAGAGAAACTCCCTCTCTAAAAGGATCCATTCTTAGCAACAAATGTCTTGCCTTAGGATCTGTGATAGAAGGTGTACCCAACAGTCTCCTTTGGGTATCCTATGAAGACACATTTCTCCGATTTGGGTTCGAGCTTATCAGGTTGAAGCTTTTTCACATCAGCATCGCAGCCCCAAACATTAAGAAACGACAACTTTGGTTTCTTGCAAAGCCATAGTTCATAAGGTGTCTTCTCAACGGATTTAGATGGTGCCCTATTTAACGTGAATGCGGTCGTCTCTAAAGCATGACCCCAAAACGATAGCGGTAAATCACTAAGAGACATCGTAGATCGCACCATATCAGCATAACCCCAAAACGATAGCGGTAAATCACTAAGAGA
Organism: Triticum urartu; assembly: GCF_003073215.2. Lineage (NCBI taxonomy): Eukaryota > Viridiplantae > Streptophyta > Magnoliopsida > Poales > Poaceae > Triticum > Triticum urartu. The sequence goes on from NC_053027.1 coordinate 570,984,332, forward strand.
CATCGTAGATCGCACCATATCTAGTAAAGTACGATTATGATGTTCAGACACACCATTACGCTATGGTGTTCCGGGTGGCGTGAGTTGCGAAACTATTCCGCATTGTTTCAAATGAAGATCAAACTCGTAACTCAAATATTCTCCTCCACGATCAGATCGTAGAAACTTTATTTTCTTGTTACGATGATTTTCCACTTCACCCTGAAATTCTTTGAACTTTTCAAATGTTTCGGACTTATGTTTCATCAAGTAGATATACCCATATCTGCTCAAATCATCTATGAAGGTGAGAAAATAACGATACCCGCCGCGAGCCTCAATATTCATCGGACCACATACATCAGTATGTATGATTTCCAACAAATCTGTTGCTCGCTCCATTGTTCCGGGGAACGGAGTTTTAGTCATCTTGTTCATGAGGCATGTTTTGCAAGTACCAAGTGATTCATAATCAAGTGATTCCAAAAGTCCATCAGAATGGAGTTTCTTCATGCGCTTTACTCCAATATGACCCAAACGGCAGTGCCACAAATAAGTTGCACTATCATTATCAACTTTGCATCTTTTAGCTTCAATATTATAAATATGTGTGTCACTACTATCGAGATTCAACATAAATAGACCACTCTTCAAGGGTGCATGACCATAAAAGATATTACTCATATAAATAGAATAACCATTATTCTTTGATTTAAATGAATAACCATCTCGCATCAAACAAGATCCAGATATAATGTTCATGCTCAAAGCTGGCACCAAATAACAATTATTCAGGTCTAAAAATAATCCCGAAGGTAGATGTAGAGGTAGCGTGCCGACCACGATCACATCGACTTTGGAACCATTTCCCACGCGCATCGTTACCTCGTCCTTAGCCAATCTTCGCTTAATCTGTAGTCCCTGTTTCGAGTTGCAAATATTAGCAACAGAACTAGTATCAAATACCCAGGCACTACTGCGAGCATTAGTAAGGTACACATCAATAACATGTATATCACATATACCTTTGTCACCTTGCCATCCTTCTTATCCGCCAAATACTTGGGGCAGTTCCGCTTCCAGTGACCAGTCCCTTTGCAGTAGAAGCACTCAGTCTCAGGCTTAGGTCCAGACTTGGGCTTCTTCATTTGAGAAGCAACTTGCTTGCCGTTCTTCTTGAAGTTCCCCTTCTTCCCTTTACCCTTTTTCTTCAAACTGGTGGCCTTGTTGACCATCAACACTTGATGCTCCTTCTTGATTTCAACCTCTGCAGCCTTTAGCATTGCGAAGAGCTCGGGAATTGTCTTATCCATCCCTTGCATGTTATAGTTCATCACGAAGCTCTTGTAGCTTGCTGGCGGTGATTGAAGAATTTTGTCAATGACACTGTCATCCGAAAGATTAACTCCTAGTTGAATCAAGTGATTGTTATACCAAGACATTTTGAGTATATGCTCACTGACAGAACTATTCTCCTCCATCTTGCAGCTGTAGAACTTATTGGAGACTTCATATCTCTCAATCCGGGCATTTGCTTGAAATATTAACTTCAACTCCTGGAAGATCTCATATGCTCCATGACGTTCAAAATGTCGTTGAAGTCCCGGTTCTAAGCCATAAAGCATGGCACACTGAACTATCAAGTAGTCATCAGCTTTGCTCTGCCAGACGTTCATAACATCTGGCGTTGCTCCTGCAGCAGGTTTGGCACCTAGCAGTGCTTCCAAGACGTAATTCTTCTGTGAAGCAATGAGGATAATCATCAAGTTACAGACCCACTCCGTGTAGTTGCTACCATCATCTTTTAACTTAGCTTTCTCTAGGAACGCATTAAAATTCAACGGAACAACACCATGGGCCATCTATCTACAACAACATAGACATGCAAAATACTATCAGGTACTAAGTTCATGATAAATTAAAGTTCAATTAATCAAATTACTTAAGAACTCCCACTTAAATAGACATCCCTCTAATCATCTAAGTGATCATGTGATCCATATCAACTAAACCATGTCCGGTCATCACGTGAGATGGAGTAGTTTTCAATGGTGAACATCACTATGTTGATCATATCTACTATATGATTCACGCTCGACCTTTCGGTCTCAGTGTTCCGAGGCCATATCTGCATATGCTAGTCTCGTCAAGTTTAACCCGAGTATTCTGCATGTGCAAAACTGGCTTGCACCCGTTGTATGTGAACGTACAGCTTATCACACCCGATCATCACATGGTGTCTCGGCACGATGAACTTTCGCAACGGTGCATACTCAGGGAGAACACTTGTACCTTGAAATTTAGTGAGAGATCATCTTATAATGCTACTGGAATAAGATGCATAAAGGATAAACATCACATGCAATCAATATAAGTGATATGATATGGCCATCATCATCTTGTGCCTTTGATCTCCATCTCCAAAGCACCGTCATGATCACCATCGTCACTGGCGCGACACCTTGATCTCCATCGTAGCATTGTTGTCATCTCGCCAATTATTGCTTCTAAGACTATCACTACCACTTAGTGATAAAGTAAAGCAATTACATGGCGATTGCATTTCATACAATAAAGTGACAACCATATGGCTCCTGCCAGTTGCCGATAACTTTGTTACAAAACATGATCATCTCATACAATAAAATTTAGCATCATGTCTTGACCATATCACATCACAACATGCCCTGCAAAAACAAGTTAGTCATCCTCGACTTTGTTGTTGCAAGTTTTACGTGGCTGCTACGGGCTGAGCAAGAACCGTTCTTACCTACGCATCAAAACCACAATGATATTTCGTCAAGTATGTGCTATTTTAACCTTCAACAAGGACCTGGCGTAGCCACACTCGATTCAACTAAAGTTGGAGAAACTGACACCTGCCAGCCACCTGTGTGCGAAGCACGTCGGTAGAACCAGTCTCGCGTAAGCGTACGCGTAATGTCGGTCCGGGCCGCTTCATCCAACAATACCTCCGAATCAAAGTATGACATGCTGGTAAGCAGTATGACTAGTATCGCCCACAACTCACTTGTGTTCTACTCGTGCATATAACATCTATGCATAAACCTGGCTCGGATGCCACTGTTGGGGAACGTAGTAATTTCAAAAAAGTTCCTACGCACATGCAAGATCATGGTGATGCATAGCAACGAGAGGGGAGAGTGTTGTCTGATGAAGCTATGTACCTAGGGTAGGGGCATGGACCTGTCCTAAGAGCCCTACCCAAGGACATCCCTGGAAGAAGTCACCTTTCAATCGACTTGAAGGTATCCCACTCGACGGATTCAAGACACTCGACCAGGAAGCCATCACTCGAACACGAAGCCAACCACTCGACTGCCAGGAGATCTAAAGTCACTCCGCAGGCAAACGGTCGGCCATTAAGTAGTCTTTATGGTCATCATAGCACTTTATTAGGGACGTTACCAGTAACGCCCAGTCTTAATGTATTTTAACCCTGCATTACTGACGGGGGGAGAGGTCTGGCAAACTCTATATAAGCCACCCCCCTCCTCAGTAGCAGAGGTTGGCACCCCTGTTATTCACACACCTATAATCCAATCGACCGCCTACGGGCACCGAGACGTAGGGCTGTTACTTCCTCTGCGAAGGGCCTGAACTCGTACATCCTGGTGTGTTTACAACTTCTCCATAGCTGAGATCTAGCCTCTCCATACACACACCCCTACATCACTGTCAGAGTTAGAACCACGACAGTTGGCGCCCACTGTGGGGCCGGAATCTTAGCGCCTAGTTGGAGAAGTTGCAATTTTTCCGATCCCTTTGATCATGGTTTCGTGCGGAGTTTTGGTGGAGGGCCGCGAGATCCGTCTCGGCGCGCTCACGTTCATCGCCGACGACTCCGCTTGGCTTCAAGAGGCTCCACTCGACATCGACGCGCTCCCCGTCCGCAGTGCGACGCACTTCCGCGCATGTGTTCGTGGCGTCCTCCTGCGACAGCCGTCGACCCAGTATCGGTCGGCTCCTGTGTCGTCTCACCGCCCTGTCTCCCACCGGCACAAGCGCTCCGGTCGGTCGAGACTTTAGAGGTGGGTGAGGCATGCCGTGGCTCGCCAGTCGGCCGCCCCACAAGTCGCGGCAATCGAGCCCAACGAATCCCTCTATGGCCTGTTCGACCTGTCGACTGGCTCCGCGGAGACCGCATCCGAGTGCGACAGCAGCGACCCAGCGGCTAAGGTTCTGGCGGTCGATGGAACACACAGTCCTCCCAGTTTCCCTCGCACCAATGGAGGCGCAGGTGGGGGCGACTCGTCGCATCCCCACGATGAGTATCTCCCCGAACCTCTCATGTCATTGGAGCGAGAGGAGCTTCGCCGCCGGAACATGGACGCACTCCACACTCCTATCGTCGGAGAAACCCCCGAGGCCCGAGCCTTGGAGGACGCGCGCTTGGCTAACTTGGCCGAGCGCACTCGACTGGAGAATCTCCAGCGAATACTCGACGAGCAAGCACGTCAGCGAGCTCCCGAGTCCAGTCGACGTCAGCTCTTCCCGCTGACGCAGGTATATCGAACCCAGTTCAGAATTTGGCCGCCGCGGCCCGTATAGCAGAATCAATTCAGTCCTCCCAGTCAGAGGCTGGCAGGGGCTTGTTGCAGATCAGAGCGTTGCTCCGGGCAGCGGGAAACCAGAATTCCGCTGTTTCTCAGTCGTGGAATAGGATCCACAGTCGATCCATTGCAACGGATACAGTCCAATCGGCTCATAGCACAAGATCGCCCCCGAGGCGTGACGGACGTGGAGACCGGCACGACCGGTACAGAAGAAATGAGCAGTATGGTCACCGATTCGATCGTGATGATCGACGTCGAGTGCCAACCCCTCCCCCGAGGAGTGGGTCATATGCGCCTCGACAGCGAGATGACAGACGCCCTCATAGTGTTGGGCGGAGGATTCCAGTCGACCCTAGGGACCCAGGCTTTGATGCGAGATCCATCCTCGTTCAAGGTTTGGTTGACAGGAACAGAGCTCACCGAGAAGGCCACGACCGAGATGCGCCTGCCAGCAGCAGAGTACATGTTTTGGGGCCAGAGTGTTTCAGTCGAGCCATCAGAGCCGCAGTGATTCCTCCCAACTTCAGGTTGGCGACTGGAGTTAGCAAGTTCACCGGTGAGTCTAAACCTGACACTTGGCTCGAAGATTACCGAGTGGCTGTACAGATTGGTGGTGGCAATGATGAGGTGGCTATGAAGCATTTGCCTCTCATGTTAGAGGGCTCAGCCAGAGCGTGGCTAAATCAGTTAGCACCCAGTAGCATCTACACTTGGGAGGACCTCTCCCGAGTGTTTGTCACAACCTTTGAGGGAACATGCAAGCGACCTGCAGGCCTTATAGAATTGCGGTCTTGCGTGCAGAAACCGACTGAAACTCTGAGGGATTACATCCAGAGGTGGATCACATTGCATCACACAGTTGAGAATGTACCAGATCATCAAGCAGTTTGTGCCTTTAAAGAAGGCGTTAAGTACAGAGAATTGAATTTGAAGTTCGGTCGAACTAGAGAGATGTCTCTGAATCGGATGATGGAGATTGCCACCAAATACGCTAATGGTGAAGACGAAGATCGACTCCGGAGTGGCAAGCACAAGGCAGACGCCCAAGAAACCGGAGGAAATTCCAGTCGGAAACAGAAGCGGAAGGCCGAGCCAGCCGCCCCTGGGGAGGCCCTGGCCGTAACCCAGGGAAAATTCAAGGGAAAACCCAAGGGGCCCTGGAACCCCAAGAAAGTTAAGGATCAAGATGGAAATGATGTTTTGGATCTGCCATGTCACATCCACACCAAGAAAGATGAAGAGGGTAATCTTATTTACCCAAAGCATACCACTCGACAGTGCCGGCTCCTGATCCAGCAGTTTCAGGGCAGGCAGTCCAAAGATAAGGAAAAAGAGTCGGATAGAGTTGAGGACAAGGAAGATAGTGACGATGGATACCCCCAAGTCAATTCCACCCTGATGATTTTTGCTGATGTCGAAAGCAAAAGTCGACTGAAAGTCATTAACCGTGAGGTGAATATGGTTGCTCCGGCAACACCTAGTTATCTGAAGTGGTCTTAGACTGCCATCACATTCGACCAGTCTGATGACCCTACGCACATTGCCACCCCTGGGAGGCAAGCTTTGGTGGTCGACCCAGTTGTCGAAGGCACTCGACTGACCAAAGTCCTGATGGATGGTCGCAGTGGCCTGAACATACTGTATGCAGAAACATTGAAAGGGATGGGCATTCCGATGTCCAGGCTCAGTACCAGTAACATGAGCTTCCACGGAGTCATTCCTGGGAAGAAAGCCGAATCACTCGGCCAGATTGCTCTTGATGTGGTTTTCGGTGATTCAAAGAATTACCACAAGGAAAAGTTGACATTCGAGGTTGTGGACTTCCAAAGTGCTTATCATGCTATTTTGGGCAGGCCAGCTTATGCACGCTTCATGGCTCGACCGTGTTATGTGTATCTCAAATTGAAGATGCCTGGCCCCAGAGGTGTGATCACTGTTACAGGCAATCGGAAGAAAGCAGAAGAGTGTTTTCAGAAAGGCTCAAAGATCGCTGATGCTCAGATGGCGGTGGTCGAGCTGCAAGAGTACCAGAAGACTGCTGATCCGAGTGAATTGCTACGAGCCAAGAAGCCTGCTTCAGAATCAGCCTTTTCGTCGTCCGGTGAAACAAAGCCAGTCCACATTCACCCGACCGACCCCAATGTTGCCCCGACTCACATCTCAACTACGCTCGACTCCAAATAGGAAGAAACGCTCGTCCAGCTCCTCCGTGAGAACTGGGACATCTTCGCATGGAAGCCCTCTGACATGCCTGGAGTTCCCAGGGAGCTGGCTGAGCACCGTCTACGAGTCGACCCAAAATTCAAGCCTGTGAAAGAACATCTTCGACGGTCCGCCGTCCAGAAGAGGAAAGCTATTGGCGAGGAGGTGGCTCGGCTCTTAGCAGCAGAGTTCATCTGAGAGACTTACCACTCCGAGTGGCTCCCCAATGTTGTCATGGTCCCCAAGAAGGACAAGTCACTTCGCATGTGCATTGATTTTAAAGATATCAATCGGGCCTGCCCGAAAGATCATTTTCCTCTCCCTCGCATCGACCAAATAGTCGACTCGACCGCGGGGTGCGAGCGATTGTCTTTTCTAGACGCCTATTCCGGGTACCATCAGATCCGTCTGTATGGACCCGATGAGATCAAAACGGCTTTCATCACTCCATTCGGATGCTTCTGTTATGTCACCATGCTGTTCGGCCTCAAGAATGCCGGAGCCACGTTCATGAGGATGATTCAGAAGTGTTTACTCACTCAAATCAGTCGGAATGTGGAGGCATACATGGATGATATTGTGGTTAAGTCGCGGAAAGGTTCCGACCTGCGGACTGACCTTGCTGAAACCTTTGCCATTGCCAACCTCAAGAGGTATGATATCAAACTCAATCCATCAAAGTGCACATTCGGAGTTCCAGGTGGAAAGTTACTCGGTTTTCTCGTTTCCGAACGGGGAATCGACGCCAATCCTGAAAAAGTTGGTACCATACTCCGGATGAAGCGTCCTGTGCGTGTGCACGATGTCCAAAAGCTTACAGGTTGCTTGGCCGCTCTAAGTCGATTCATTTCTCGTCTCGGTGAAAAGGCGTTGCCTCTGTACCGACTGATGAAGAAGTCTGACAAGTTCGAGTGGACTCCAGAAGCTGATGCAGCATTTGTAGAGCTCAAAGCTCTGCTCTCCACCCAGCCGGTGCTTGCTGCCCCAATCAGTAAAGAGCCTCTGCTGCTTTACATTGCAGCCATGGGACAAGTTGTCAGTACAGTACTTACGGTCGAGCGGGAAGAAGAAGGAAAGGCCTTCAGAGTTCAGCGCCCAGTATATTATGTGTCTGAAGTTTTGACCCCTTCAAAACAAAGATATCCTCATTACCAGAAGCTTGTATATGGGATTTATATGACCACGAAGAAGGTTGCACATTACTTCTCTAACCACTCCATTACAGTCGTCAGCGACGCCCCACTATCAGAGATTCTGCACAACAGAGATGCAACTGGTCGAGTGGCAAAGTGGGCGATTGAACTCCTTCCCCTAGATATCAAGTTTGAAGCAAAGAAGGCTATCAAGTCCCAAGCAATCGCAGATTTCGTCGCTGAGTGGATTGAATGGCAACTTCCGACTCAAATTCACTCAGAGCACTGGACCATGTTCTTCGATGGATCTAAGATGCTGAATGGTTCTGGTGCTGGAATAGTATTAGTCTCCCCCCGAGGAGATAAGCTCAGATACGTTCTCCAGATTCACTTCGATTCCTCCAATAATGAAGCAGAATATGAAGCACTTTTGTATGGGTTGCGCATGGCCATTTCACTCGGCGTCCGTCGCCTCATGGTCTATGGCGACTCAGATTTGGTGGTTAATCAGGTGATGAAGGAGTGGGACGTCAGAAGTCCGGCAATGACTGGTTATTGCAATGCAGTGAGAAAGTTAGAAAAGAAATTCGAGGGGTTAGAGCTTCATCACATCCCCCGACTGAAAAATCAAGCGGCTGACGATTTGGCAAAGATAGGCTCCAAGAGAGAAGCCATTCCCAGCAACGTGTTCCTGGAGCACATCCACTCACCGTCAGTCCAAGAAGATCCTTTTACAGAAGAAGCCCCGCAGCCGAAAAGTGCCACAGATCCGACTGAAGTTGAAGTTCCTGCTGTGGTCGACCTAATCATGGAAGTCTTGGCAATCACTCCCGACTGGACGATACCGTACATCGCGTATATCCTTAGGAAAGAACTCCCGGAGGACGAGGAAGAGGCTCGACAGATCGTCCGTCGATCCAAGGCCTTCACAGTCATAAAGGGACAGTTGTATAGAGAAAGCGCGACTGGAATCGGTCAGAAGTTCATAACACCAGAAGAAAGTCAGATAATCCTTGATGATATCCACTCGGGGACCTGTGGTCACCATGCGTCTTCTCGGACCATTGTGGCTAAGGCATACCGAGCGGGATTTTACTGGCCAAGGGCAAATGAAATGGCAAAGAAGATAGTCGACAAGTGTGAGGAGTGTCAGTTCTACTCCAACATGTCGCACAAGCCTGCATCAGCCCTGAAGACCATTCCGCTCGTCTGGCCCTTCGCTGTTTGGGGACTGGACATGGTTGGCCTGTTGAGAACAGGCAGGAGCGGCTTCACACATGTGCTTGTGGCAGTCGACAAGTTTACCAAATGGATTGAAGCTAAACCTATCAAGAATCTTGACGCCTGCACTGCTATTAGTTTCATCATGGAGTTAACATTCAGATATGGAGTCCCGCATAGCATCATCACTGACAATGGATCAAACTTTGATTCGGATAAATTCAGAGCCTTTTGCGCCTCACAAGGCACACGAGTCGACTACGCATCGGTCGCCCATCCCCAGTCGAATGGACAAGCTGAAAGGGCAAATGGTCTGATTCTCAAAGGACTAAAGCCTCGACTGATGCGTGATCTCAAGCACGCGGCAGGTGCTTGGGTCGACGAGCTTCCGTCAGTTCTATGGGGATTGAGGACCACCCCGAACCGGTCGACTGGAAGAACTCCATTCTTTCTGGTCTGTGGAGCCGAAGCAGTCCTGCCGAGTGATCTACTTCACAACGCACCCCGAGTCGAACTTTAGACCGAAGATGAAGCAGAACAAGCCCGGCAGGACGCAGTCGACCTCCTAGAAGAAGAGAGGGAAATGGCCATGATCAGATCGACCATTTATCAGCAAGACTTGCGTCGATTCCATGCCAGAAATGTGAAGAGTCGAGCCTTCCAAGAAGGAGATTTGGTCCTCCGAGTGGATCAACAGAAACCACACAAGCTTGCTCCTACTTGGGAAGTCCCCTTCATCGTCACCAGAGTCCTCCACAATGGAGCGTATCACCTCTACAATGTTGATCGCCAGATCGATGAGCCGCGAGCTTGGAATGCGGAACTGCTCCGCCCCTTTTACACTTGAGTTCTCTCTCGGATAAGATGTAATAAGAAAAACTTTTGCAGTTCATTTTTATCAAAGACAAGAGTGTTCCAATAATTGCTGTCACTTTTGTTTGCGTACGAAATCCCCCAGTGGGTGACTTAGCTGCGAATCCGTTTCGCCTAAGTTTGTGAAAAAAATCCTACCGAGTGGTGAGCCAGACTCCCACTCGGGGGCTTAGCTGCAGCCCAGTGCTCGCCTAAGTGTTAAAAATCCTACCGAGTGGAGAGCTAGACTCCCACTCGGGGGCTTAGCTGCAGCCTAGTGCTCGCCTAAGTTTTAAAAATCCTACCGAGTGGAGAGCAGACCTCCCACTCGGAGGCTTAGCTGCAGCCCAGCGCTCGCCTAAGTACGGTACGCAACCCAATCCGCAAGGACGACGAGGTGCAAATCGACTGCTACCTTCTCCTTCGGAGCTGCACCACAAATGCAAAGTTATTTCGAGTGAAGATCGAGTTCCACTCGACGGATCATCCATGAAGATATTCAACGATAAATCAAGTTCAGATAAGACCTAAAGGTCTGAGTCCTCAGATCAAAGTACTCGAGCCCTCGGCCCGACAGAGTTTAATGGTTACAAACTCCACTCGGCATTCCGAGGCAAATTTAAAGTGAAGCATAAAAAATTTTCATTCCTCAAGCGGAGGACTGGAAGGGGCGACGAACTCGTCCAAGTCGATCCCGTCTGCAATACGAGTAGCAGCAGCGATGAAAGTCTCCATGAAGTCTTGAAAGTTGTGCTTCCTGGTATTGGCAACTTGGATGGCGGCCAGCTTTTCTTCTAGCGCCTCCTTGCAATGGACGCGGACCAGAGACAGAGCGACATCAGCACCACATCTAGTAGAAGATTTCTTCCATTCCGCCACTCGACCCGGGACTTCATTCAGTCGAACCATCAGGGACTCGAGGTCGTTCTGAAGCGTCGTTCCAGGCCAGAGTGATGTGTCGATCCGTGACATCGCAACCTTCAGCCGAGCAAGATAGTCAACAACGCTGGTAACACGAGACTCCAGTCAGAGCACGTTCATAGCAGCCTCATCCTTCACGAGAGAATTGGCAGGATCCAAGCCTGGCTCCACTCGACTGGTTTCCTCTTCGAAGCTCTGGCAGAATTCTGCAAACACGATTCAAGAATAAGACAGTGGCCCTACATGGGCTTGGTACCTGCAAGACAGCCGGGTCGGAGTAATTACCTTCGAGCATGACGAACAGCTTCTTGGCGAGTCCACCGAGATAAGCCTCCAAATCGTTCACCTTCCCCGCCAGCTCACCCGCCTTGTCATGCAGAACCATCTTGTCGTTCTTCAGTCGGCTGGCCCCTTGATTAGCTGTCTTGAGAGCAGTTTTCAGTCTGGAGTTCTCCTGTTCAAGAGTTCCGACCAAAGCCAGTTTCTCTTCTGCAAGCTTTGTTTTGCTCAAGGCCTCCTTCTGTGCTTCGGCAAGATCTTGATCCTTCTTCTTCAGAGCTTCCTCCAGTTTATCTACAGAATGTCGAGTGAGCTCAACGTCAAGAACGGGCAAGAAAGAAAAAGTCACTCGTCAAGAATGAGAAACCTCACCAGCCATACCTTTTGCTTCTTCTTGCGCCTTCTGCAGGTTCTGTTGAGCAAGCTTCAAGTCAAGGTTGAGCTGGATCTGTTTGTTCTCCAACTCAGTATAGAGAGCCACAAGTTCACAGGATTTCTGCAAAAATCAGTCGACAGAGGTCCAAGATAAGTTGCTTCCGAGTAACCAAGAGACAATGATGGCGTTTCTAAGACTACAGCTGAATCAAAAACATTTAACAGTAGTCTCGGGGACTACACCCAGTGGGTGCACTCAGCGTGCCCCCACTGGTTTTGAAAAAAAAATCGACTGCCCGCAGTCGACCGGATACAGTTTCATTCGACATGGCCTGACCAGACCGAGTGAAGAAGAACTACAGCAACACAATATAAAGACTATAGTCGACTGCCAGCAGTCCACCGTAGTCTCGGGGACTACACCCAGTGGGTGCACTAAGCGTGCCCCCACTCATCCAAGACTTAACGGACACACCCAGTGGGTGTACAGATTTAAAGATCTTTAGAAAAGAGATTCTTCAGACAGCATACCCTAACAGAACAAGCAGTGAATCGACTGACCTGGACGTTACTCTGAAGAGCTGAACTCGCGTCATAAGCTGCTTGGATGGCTTCTCGAACCACCTTGACCTGCTCCATCATGATCCCTGCCTGGCGTATAGCTTCCTTAGCTGCACCCACTTGGTCCTCAGGGACGTGGTGTGTGGCGAAGAGCGAAGGCGGATTTGCGGTCGACGTCGAGGGCCGCACACTCGTCAGAGGAATGGCGAACGTCACAGAAGACCGAGTGGTATCACCACCGTCTCGAGCTACGGCCTCAGGCGCCGGAGTGGATTGTGGGGTCTCGCCAGCCGACGCTTTCCTGTTCCGCCTCACTCTCGGCGGCACTTCGTCGTCGTTGTCAGGGAGGTTAATAACATGAGGAGGAGCTACGAGAAAAATTCAATCGACCAGAGTTATGAGAAATCGTCAGTCGATTCAAGGCAGAACATCAGTAATCATACCAGGGTTGGAAGTAATAGCATCTTCCATCTCTTGATCATCGTCCTTGGCGGAGATCTCAGAAGTAGCGGCACTGCAAATTTTGAAAGACAGTCAGTTGGCTCAGTGGATGGACCAAGGATCCATCCACGGTTGACAAAGGAGAACAAGTTCTATCATTACCCAGAAATGGTGGGGGCAGTCATCCTCATCTTGGGTAGAGCCTTGGGTGGCTTGGACGGCGCCGCGCGGGGGTGCTTGGGAGCTTTTTCAGTCGGCGCTGGAGAAGAGGTCCGAGGGCGCTTCGACGACTGCCCAACGGGAGCAGTCTCCTTACCACGTTCCCGCGCAGGGTCGTGTGTAAGCTTGGATCGCCTTTCCGAGCGGGGAGGTTCAGCTTCCTCCTCCTCCTCCTCTTCGCTGGAGTCGACGTCGTCGTCTCCCTCTCCTTCGCCGTCAGATTCCCACTCCCCCTGTTCGTCTCCGCTTTCGCCTCCGCTCGCCTCCCCTTCCTCGGCCTGCTCCTGTGCTCCGTTGGGTGTCGAGTACATCTCTGTAGTTTCCTGGAGAACAGCAGACAAGTCGAAAGTCAGTCGACCGATTCAAAGAGAGCAAATGAAGAAAGCAAGATCTCAGTCGGGAACACAAGGTCAAACCTGGTCCACTTCAAATGAGTTGTCGAGCGGAGGGACCCTCCTGGCTCCTCGGGGGTTGTCTTTGTTCCCTGTGATGCTCGACAGCCACCCTTCCAGCATCTCGTCAGTGACCTCCTCTAGGTGAATCTGAGTGGTGTCCTCGAGACCCGAGTACAGCCACATTGGGTGGTCACGAGCCTGGAGAGGTTGGATGCGCCTCCGAAGGAAGACCTCCAGCAAGTCCATGCCGGTCACGCCCTCTCGGACAAGCTGAACCACTCGACCAACCAGCACCTTGACTTGCGCCTTTTCCTCCGGCAGCACTTTCAGACAGGCAGGCTTTTGAGCTCGGTCGAGAGAGAAAGGGGGAAGCCCAGTCAACTGCCCTGGGGTCACCTGGTCTTGGCAATAAAACCAGGTCGACTGCCAACCACGGACCGACTCGAGAAAAGTGATAGACGGAAAAGAACTTTTTCCCCTCATCTGGATCGCCAGGCCCCCGCACAGCTGGATCACTTGCGTCCGTTTGTCACTCGACTTGGCTTTCTTTACCGATTGGGAACGGCAAGTGAAGATGTGTTTAAAGAGTCCCCAATGAGGGTGGCAACCCAAAAAACTTTCGCACAAGGAAACAAAAGCCGCAAGATACACGATGGAATTGGGAGTGAAATGGTGGAGCTGCGCTCCGAAGAAGTTCAAAAAGCTCCGGAAAAAAGGATGAGGAGGTAGAGAAAATCTGCGATCGATATGGGTGGCGAGCAGGACGCACTCACCGTCACGAGGTTGGGGTTCGACTTCTCTCCCCGGGAGACGCGCAGCTTCATGGGGAATGACTCCCCCCTCGACCATGTCGTCAAGATCTTCCTGCCGAATCACCGACGGCATCCAGTCGCCCTGGATCCAATCCCTGGGCAGAGCAGTCCTCGAGGAAGATCCGCCCCGAGCGGACTTCTTCCCCTTCCCCTGCACCGCCGCCTTCTTCGCGCGCTCCAAAGCCGACGTCTTGTCCTTCACCATTGTCGCCGGCAAGGCTCGAACGGACCTACGATGCTAGGGTGAGAGCGGAGGTGGCAGAGGACCTTGCGGGGGGAGGAGGAAAGGCGAGAGCACACTATTGGGGAGCCCCGAGCCGGCAACTTATAAGGAGCCGCTTCCAAGTGGCTGACCGGTAGGCCCAGGCGATCCCGTCAAATCCCGCATCAGGCGCGCGCGTGGTACATGGCGAAAAAGGTGGCGCGGGGATCGAGGAGCTTCCATCCTATCCCATCCGATTACTGCGGGCGCCCCCGTCCCGCTCGCTTCCCGAAATTCAAATCCCGCAACATCCACGGGCTGCAGAACAACTCATCAAACTGAAGACCCCGCTCGTGCCGGCACTCGGTATTTTACAAGTAAGGAAATTCGCTCGACGAGAGACCAAGAATGGATCAAGGTGACCGAAAGAAGTTGACAACGTCATCCGTGATGATTGATCCAGTACAAGACATTCATATAACGCTAAGAACCAGTCGGAAGGACCCCCAACTCCTTCCCCACTCGAACCTCGATCCATTCGGGGGCTAATGATGAAGCTATGTACCTAGGGTAGGGGCATGGACCTGTCCTAAGAGCCCTACCCAAGGACATCCCTGGAAGAAGTCACCTTTCAATCGACTTGAAGGTATCCCACTCGACGGATTCAAGACACTCGACCAGGAAGCCATCACTCGACCACGAAGCCAACCACTCGACTGCCAGGAGATCTAAAGCCACTCCGCAGGCAAACGGTCGGCCATTAAGTAGTCTTTATGGTCATCATAGCACTTTATTAGGGACGTTACCATTAACGCCCAGTCTTAATGTATTTTAACCCTGCATTACTGAGGGCGGGAGAGGTCTGGCAAACTCTATATAAGCCACCCCCCCTCCTCGGTAGCAGAGGTTGGCACCCCTGTTATTCACACACCTATAATCCAATCGACCGCCTCCGGGCACCGAGACGTAGGGCTGTTACTTCCTCCGCGAAGGGCCTGAACTCGTACATCCTGGTGTGTTTACAACTTCTCCATAGCTGAGATCTAGCCTCTCCAGACACACACCCCTACATCACTGTCAGAGTTAGAACCACGACATTGTCTACGTACCCTCGTAGACCGTAAGCGGAAGCGTTATGACAACGCGATTGATGTAGTCGTATGTCTTCACGATCGACCGATACTAGCACCAAAGGTACATCACCTCCGCGGTCTGCACACATTCGGCTCGGTGATGTCCCATGAACTCATGATCCAGTAGAGTGTCGGGGAAGAGCTTCGTCAGCACGACGGCGTGATGACGGTGATGATGAAGCTACCGGTGCAGGGCTTTGCCTAAACACTGCAACGATATGACCGAGGTGGATTATGGTGGAGGGGGGCACCGCACACGGCTAAGAGATCAATGATCAACTTGTGTGTCTATGGGGTGCCCCCCTCCCCCATATATAAAGGAGTGGAGTGATAACCCACAAGTATAGGGGATCAATTGTAGCCTCTTTCGATAAGTAAGAGTGTCGAACCCAACGAGGAGCTAAAGGTAGAACAAATATTCCCTCAAGTTCTATCGACCACCGATACAACTCTACGCACGCTTACCGTTCGCTTTACCTAGAACAAGTATGAAACTAGAAGTACTTTGTAGGTGTTGTTGGATAGGTTTGCAAGATAATAAAGAGTGCATAAATAAAAAGTAGGGTCTGTTTAGATAAAGAAGCAATAAAGTTAGTATAGAGAGTGTGGAAAAGTGGTGGTAGGAGTTGCGAAATTGTCACTAAGTAATTGACTACTTTACTAGACTGATAGTAAGTTTTATGTGGGAGAGGCCACTGCTAGCATGCCATCCCTGACTTGGAATTCTATGCACTTATGATTGGAACTATTAGCAAGCATCCGCAACTACTAACGTTCATTAAGGTAAAACCCAACCATAGCATTAAGATATATTGGTCCCCCTTCAATCTCGTATGCATCAATTTTTATGCTAGGTTGAAGCTTCTGTCACTTTTGCCCTCCAATACATAGTCCTATAAACATACAACTAACCCTATGGTGTGATCCACGCGCGCGCTCATATGATGGGCACCAAAGGACAGTAGCATAACCACAACCAAATTAAATCAATCATAGCAATTCACCAATTACTGATAGGACAACGAAAATCTACTCAGACATCATAGGATGGCAACACATCATTGGATAATAATATGAAGCATAAAGCACCATGTTCAAGTAGAGGGTACAGCGGGTTGCGGGAGAGTGGACCGTTGTAGATAGATGGGGGAAGGTGATGAAGATGTTGGTGAAGATGACGGAGGTGTTGGTGTAGATTGCAGTGATGATGATGGCCCTGGTGGCACTCCGGCGCCACTGGAAGCGAGGGGGGGAGAGCCCCCCTCCTTCTCCTTATTCCTTGGCCTTCTCCCTAGGTGGGATAAGGGTTCTACCTCTGGTCCTTGGTCTCCATGGAATGGGAGGGGCGAGAGCCCCTCCGAGATTGGATCTGACTCTCTGTCTCTCTCTATTTCTGCGCTCCAGATTCTGGCCTTTCACCGTTCCTTATATTCCCGGAGATCCGTAACTCCAATTGGATTGAAATTTGAACACGATTTTTATCCGGATATTGGCATTCTTGCGGCGGAAGAAGGGAACCAACCGCCTTACGGGGTGTCCACAAGGGTCAGGGGCGCGCCCACCCCCTGGGGCGCGCCCCCTGCCTCATGGCCCCCTCGGGCATTGTATCGCGTTGATTCTTCTTCCCAAAAATCACATATATTCCAAAAAAATCTCGGTCAGTTTTTATCCCGTTTGGACTTCGTTTGATATGGATTTTCTGCGAAACAAAAAACATGCAACAAACAGGAACTGGCACTGGGCACTGGATCAATATGTTAGTCCCAAAAATAGTATAAAAAGTTGCCAAAAGTATATGAAAGTTGTATAATATTGGCATGGAACAATCAAAAATTATAGATACGACGGAGACGTATCATGGAGGAGGGGGAGGAGGCCGGCCTCCTAGGCGCGCCCCAAGGGGAATCCTGCTCCCACCGGGAATAGGATTCCCCCCCCCCTTCCCTAGTTGGATTAGGAGAGAAGGAAGGGGGAGGGAGGAGGAAGGAAAGAGGGGGCCGGGCCCCTTCCCAATTCGGATTGGACTTGGGGGCGCGCCCCCTCCTTTGCTCCCTTCTCCTCTCTCCCACTAAGTCCCAATAAGGCCCATATACCTCCCGGGGGGTTCCAGTAACCTCCTGGTGCTCCGGTATATTCCCGATCTCACCCGGAACCATTTCGATGTCCAAATATAGTTGTCCAATATGTCGATCTTTATGTCTCGACCATTTCGAGACTCCTTGTCATGTCAGTGATCATATCCGGGACTCCGGACAACCTTCGGTACATCAAAACACATAAACTCATAATACCGATCGTCACCGAACTTTAAGCATGCGGACCCTACGGGTTTGAGAACTATGTAGACATGCCCGAGACTCATCTCCGATCAATAACCAATAGCGGAACCTGGATGCTCATATTGGTTCCTACATATTTTACGAAGATCTTTATCGGCCAAACCGCATAACCACATACATTGTTCCCTTTATCATCGGTATGTTACTTGCCCGAGATTCGATCGTCGGTATCTCAATACCTAGTTCAATCTCGTTACCGGAAAGTCTCTTTACTCGTTTCGTAATGCATCATCCCGCAACTAACTCATTAGTTACATTGCTTGCAAAGCTTATAGTGATGTGCATTACCGAGAGGGCCCATAGATACCTCTCGGACAATCGGAGTGACAAATCCTAATCTCGATCTATGCCAACTCAACAAGTACCATTGGAGAGACCTGTAGAGCAACTTTATAATCACCCAGTTACGTTGTGACGTTTGGTAGCACACAAAGTGTTCCTCCGGTATTCGGGAGTTGCATAATCTCATAGTCATAGGAACATGTATAAGTCATGAAGAAAGCAATTGCAATATACTAAACGATCAAATGCTAAGCTAACGGAATGGGTCAAGTCAATCACATCATTCTCCAATGATGTGATCCCGTTAATCAAATGACAACTCATGTCTATGGCTAGGAAACTTAACCATCTTTGATTCAACGAGATAGTCAAGTAGAGGCATAGTAGTGACACTCTGTTTGTCTATGTATTCACACATGTACTAAGTTTTCGGTTAATACAATTCTAGCATAAATAATAAACATTTATCATGATATAAGGAAATATAAAGAACAACTTTATTATTGCCTCTAGGGCATATTTCCTTCACACCTGGACGCCTCCTCCTCTCTTTCACTAAAGCCCATGAAGGCCCATCAACCCCCCGGGGGGTTCCGGTAACACCCCGGTACTCCGGAAAATGCCTGAACCTATCTGAAACATTTCCGGTGTCCAAACATAACCTTCCAATATATCAATCTTTATGTCTCGACCATTTCGAGACTCCTCGGCATGTCCGTGATCACATCTGGGACTCCGAACAACCTTCGGTACATCAAAACACATAAACTCATAGTATCAATCGTCATCGAACGTTAAGTGTGCGGACCCTACGGGTTCGAGGACTATGTAGACATGACCGAGAGTCATCTCCGGTCAATAACAAATAGCGGAACCTGGATGCTCATATTAGCTCCCACATATTCTATGAAGATCTTTATTGGGCAAACCGCATAACAACATACGTTGTTCCCTTTGTCATCGGTATGTTACTTGCATCGTCGGTATCACTATACCTCACTACTAGGAAAAGGGCTATAGCTAATATGGGCATTAATGGCGCACCATGTATGTGGTGCGCCACTGCTATATAGCAGTGGCACACGAGATACAGGTTCGCCATTAGTGTCCTCATTACTAATGGCGGCACCACACACACGGTGCGCCATTACTAACAATTTTTTTATTTTTCCAAAACTATTAATGGCGCACCAAGGCACAGTGCGACATTACTAATTTTAACTAGTAATTACTAGTTTTAACTCGTAATGGCGCACCACACACTCTGTGCGTCACTACTAACAATTTTTTTACTTTTTTTTCAAAACTAGTAATGGCGCACCAGGGTACAGTGCACCATTACTAGTTCAAACTAGTAATGGCGCACTGTCCATGGTGGGCCATTACTATGTGAGCCTTACAAAAAATTCACCAAATGCACCCCCCCCCCCCCCCCCCCCCCCCCCCCCCCCCCCCCCCCCCGTGGACCGCCTTTTCAGTTTCAAAAAAAATGATAGAAATGTCAAAAAAATAAAAGAAAATAAGATTCCCATGTGATATGTGGTCTAGTTGTTAGCAAAATTTACAAATATGAATTTTCGACTTTTTTTGCAAAATCTCTCAAGAATTTGTAAAATGGGCATAACTTTTGCATACGAACTCCGATGAAAATGTTTTTTATATGAAAAATCATCTACTCGAAAAGTTACATCCGAATTGAACTGGGGGAACATAGTTCAAGATTTTCATAATCCCCAAAAACCTAACAAAAAAAAGTTACGGGGCTTTTAAAATCTGGAGAGGCAAAAAATGAAACTCAGTAATGGCGCACCTGCCCATAGTGCGCCATTACTATCTTCCCGCCTTCAAAATTCAAACTATATCAAAAAATAAAAAAATTAGTAATGGCGCACCTGCCCAATGTGCGCCATTACTATCTTCCCGCCTTCAAAATTCAAAAAAAATAAAGAATTAAAGTTAGTAATGGCGCACCTGCCCACGGTGCACCATTACTATGCCGTATATATGGCTGGGTGGGGTCCTCTCCTCCTTACCTCTTCATTGTTCTCCTCCACTCCACCTCTCCTCCACTCCATCTCCTCGTCTCCTCCACTCCATTTCCCCTCCTCTCCTCCACCATACTCCCCTCCTCCTCTCCGGCGACCTCCTCCTCCTCCTCCTCTCCGGTGACCTCCTCCTCCCTCCTCTCCTCCCCTCCCCTCACGGTTTCTTCTCCCTCCTCTCCGGTGAGCTCCTCCTCCATCCTCTCCGGTGAGCTCCTCCTCCCTCCTCTTCGGTGATCTCCTCCTCCCTCCTCTCCGGTGACCTCCTGCTCCCTCCTCTCCTCCCCTCCTCTCATGGTTTCTCCTCCCTCCTCTCTGGTGAACTCCTCTCCGGCGACCTCCTCCTCCTCTGCGGCGATGTAGGCGAGCTCCTCTCCGATGACCTCCTCCTCCTCCTCTCCGGTGACCTCGACCCTCCTCTCCGGTGAACTCATCTCCGGCAAAAGAACGTACAAGATCCAAAAACGAGAACAAAATTTGAAAAAATATCGTGCAAAAAAGAGCAAAAAAAGGGCAAAAAATCGCGATCCAGATGCAAATTCAAAATTCAAAAATAGCAATGGCGCACTGTGGGGGTTAGACGGTGCGCCACTACTATTTTCCCGCCTTCAAAATTCAGAAAAAAAATCAAAAAATTCAAAAAAAAAGTTACGAGTGGCGCACCTGTAGCAATAGTAATGGCGCACTGCAGGGTGCGCCACTGTTACCTGCAAAACTAATGGCGCACCAGAGGTGCGCCATTAGTATTTGTTACTAGTGGCATGGTAATAGTGGCGCACTTGTAGTGCGCCATTAATGGCCAAAACAGGTGCGCTACTAATTAGCCTTTTCCTAGTAGTGCATAGTTCAATCTCGTTACTGACAAGTCTCTTTACTCGTTCCGTAGTGCATCATCCTGCAACTAACTCATTAGTCACATTGCTTGCAAGGCTTATAGTGATGTGCATTACCGAGAGGGCCCATAGATACCTCTCCGACAATCGGAGTGACAAATCCTAACCTCGATCTATGCCAACTCAACAAATACCATCGGAGACACCTGTAGAGCATATTTATAATCACCCAGTTACATTGTGACGTTTGATAGCACACTAATTGTTCCTCTGGTATTCGGGAGTTGCATAATCTCATAGTCAAAGGAACATTATAAGTCATGATGAAAGCAATATCAAGAAACTAAACGATCATAGTGCTAAGCTAACGGATGGGTCAAGTCAATCACATCATTCTCTAATGATGTGATCCCATTCATCAAATGACAACTCATGTCTATGGCTAGGAAACTCAATTAACCATCTTTGATTAACGAGCTAGTCAAGTAGAAGCATACTAGTGACACTCTGTTTGTCTATGTATTCACACATGTACTAAGTTTCCGGTTAATACAATTCTAGCATGAATAATAAACATTTATCATGATATAAGGAAATGTAAATAACAACTTTATTATTTCCTCTAGGGCACATTTCCTTTAGTCTCCCACTTGCACTAGAGTCAATAATCTAGATTGCATAGTAATGATTCTAACACCCATGAAGTCTTGGTGTTGATCATGTTTTGCTCGTGAGAGAGGCTTAGTCAACGGGTCTACAACATTTAGATCCGTATGTATCTTGCAAATCTCTATGTCCCCTTTCGACAATTGATGACAGATGGAATTGAAGCGTCTCTTGATGTGCTTGGTCTTCTTGTGAAATCTGGATTCCTTTGCCAAGGCAATTGCACCAGTGTTGTCACAAAAGATTTTCATTGGACCCGATGCACTAGGTATGACACCTAGATCGGATATGAACTCCTTCATCCAGAATCCTTCATTTGCTGCTTCCGAATCAGCTATGTACACCGCTTCACACGTAGATCCCGCCACGACGCTCTGTTTGGAACTGCACCAACTGACATCTCCACCATTCAATATAAATACGTATCCGGTTTGTGACTTAGAGTCATCCGGATCAGTGTCAAAGCTTGCATCGACGTAAACATTTACAATGAGCTCTTTGTCACCTCCATAAACGAGAAACATATCCTTAGTCCTTTTCGGGTATTTCAGGATGTTCTTGACCACTGTCCAGTGATCCACTCCTGGATTACTTTGGTACCTCCCTACTATATTTATTGCAAGGCACACATCAGGTCTGTTACACAGCATTGCATACATGATAGAACCTATGGCTGAGGCATAGGGAATGATTTTCATTTTCTCTCTATCTTCTGCAGTGGTCGGGCATTGAGTATCACTCAACTTCACACCTTGTAACACAGGCAAGAACCCTTTCTTTGACTGATCCATTTTGAACTTCTTCAAAATCTTATCAAGGTATGTGCTTTGTGAAAGTCCAATTAAGCGTCTTGATCTATCTCTATAGATCTTAATGCCCAATATGTAAGCAGCTTCACGGAGGTCTTTCATAGAAAAACTCTTATTCAAGTATCCTTTTATGCTATCCAGAAATTCTATATCATTTCCAATCAGCAATATGCCATCCACATATAATATTAGAAATGCTACAGAGCTCCCACTCACTTTCTTGTAAATACAGGCTTCTCCAAAAGTCTGTATAAAACCATATGCTTTGATCACACTATCAAAACATTTATTCCAACTCCGAGAGGCTTGCACCAGTCCATAAATGGATCACTGGAGCTTGCACACTTCGTTAGCACCCTTTGGATCAATAAAACCTTTTGGTTGCATCATATACAACTCTTCTTCCATAAATCCATTCAGGAATGCAGTTTTGACATCCATTTGCCAAATTTCATAATCATAAAATGTGGCAATCGCTAACATGGTTCAGACAGACTTAAGCATCACTACGGGTGAGAAGGTCTCATCGTAGTCAACTCCTTGAACTTGTCGAAAACCTTTCGCAACAAGTCGAGCTTTGTAGACAGTAACATTACCGTCAGCATCGCTCTTCTTCTTGAAGATTCATTTATTCTCTATGGCTTGCCGATCATCCGGCAAGTCAACAAAAGTCCACACTTTATTCTCATACATGGATCCCATCTCAGATTTCATGGCCTCAAGCCATTTCACGGAATCTGGGCTCATCATCGCTTCCTCATAGTTCGTAGGTTCGTCATGGTCAAGTAACATGACGTCCAGAACCGGATTGTCATACCACTCTGGTGCGGATCTTACTCTGGTTGACCTACGAGGTTCGGTAGTAACTTGATCAGTAGCTTCATGATCATCATCATTAGCCTCCTCACTAATTGGTGTAGGAATCACTGGAACTGATTTCTATGATGAACTACTTTCCAATGTGGGAGCAGATATAATTACCTCATCAAGTTCTACTTTCCTCCCACTCACTTCTTTCGAAAGAAACTCCTTCTCTAGAAAGGATCCATTCTTAGCAACGAATATCTTGCCTTCGGATCTGTGATAGAAGGTGTACCCAACAGTTTCCTTTGGGTATCCTATGAAGACACATTTCTCCAATTTGGGTTCGAGCTTATCAGGTTGAAGCTTTTTCACATAAGCATCGCAGCCCCAAACTTTAAGAAACCACAACTTGGGTTTCTTGCCAAACCACAGTTCATATGGCGTCGTCTCAACGGATTTAGATGGTGCCCTATTTAACATGAATGCAGCCGTCTCTAAAGCATAACCCCAAAACGATAGCGGTAAATCACTAAGAGACATCATAGATCACACCATATCTAATAAAGTGCGCTTACGACATTTGGACACACCATTACGCTGTGGTGTTCCGGGTGGCTTGAGTTGTGAAACTATTCCACATTGTTTCAAATGAAGACCAAACTCGTAACTCAAATATTCACCTCCACGATCAGATCATAGAAACTTTATTTTCTTGTTATGATGATTTTCCACTTCACTCTGAAATTCTTTGAACTTTTCAAATGTTTCAGACTTATGTTTC
Organism: Triticum urartu; assembly: GCF_003073215.2. Classification (NCBI taxonomy): domain Eukaryota; kingdom Viridiplantae; phylum Streptophyta; class Magnoliopsida; order Poales; family Poaceae; genus Triticum; species Triticum urartu. The sequence continues at coordinate 571,008,190 of NC_053027.1, forward strand.
ATCAAGTAGATATACCCATATCTGCTCAATTCATCTGTGAAGGTTAGAAAATAACAATACCCGCCGCAAGCCTCAACACTCATCGGACCGCATACATCAGTATGTATTATTTCCAACAAGTCTGTTGCTCGCTCCATTGTTCCGGAGAATGGAGTCTTAGTCATCTTGCACATGAGGCATGGTTCGCAAGCATCAAGTGATTCATAATCAAGTGATTCCAAAAGCCCATCAACATGGAGTTTCTTCATGCGCTTTACACCAATATGACCTAAATGGTAGTGTCACAAATAAGTTGCACTATCATTATTGAACTTATATCTTTTGGCTTCAATACTATGAATATGTGTATCACTACTATCGAGATTTAGTAAAAATAGACCACTCATCAAGGGTGCATGACCATAAAAGATATTACTCATATAAATAGAGCAAAAATTATTCTCTGATTTAAATGAATAACCGCCTCGCATCAAACAAGATCCGGATATAATGTTCATGCTTAACACTGGCACCAAATAACAATTATTCAGGTCTAAAACTAATCCCGAAGGTAGATGTAGAGGTAGCGTGCCGACGACGATCAGATCGACTTTGGAACCATTTCCCACGCACATTGTCACCTTGTCTTTAGCTAATATTTGCTTAATTCGTAGCCCCTGTCTCGAGTTGCAAATATGAGCAACAGAACCAGTATCAAATACCAGGCACTACTACGAGCATTAGTTAAGTACATATCAATAACATGTATATCAAATATACCTTTCACTTTGCCATCCTTCTTATCCGCCAAATACTTCGGGCAGTTCCGCTTCTAGTGACCAGTCCCTTTGCAGTAGAAGCACTCAGTCTCAGACTTAGGTCCAGACATGGGCTTCTTCACTTGAGCAGCAACTTGCTTTCCGTTCTTCTTGAAGTTCCCCTTTTTCCATTTACCCTTTTTATTGAAACTAGTGGTCTTGTTGACCATCAACACTTGATGCTCCTTCTTGATTTCTACCTCAGCATCTTTTAGCATCGCGAAGAGCTCGGGAATTGTCTTATCCATCCCTTGTATATTATAGTTCATCACAAAGCTTTTATAGCTTTGTGGCAGTGATTGAAGAACTCTGTCAATGACACTATCATCAGGAAGATTAACTCCCAGTTGAGTCAAGTGGTTGTGGTACCCAGACATTCTGAGTATATGTTCACTGACAGAACTATTCTCCTCCATTTTGCAGCTGTAGAACTTATTGGAGACTTCATACCTCTCAATCCGGGCATTTGCTTGAAATATTAACTTAAACTCCCGGAACATCTCATATGCTCCATGACGTTCAAAACGACATTGAAGTCCTGCTTCTAAGCCGTAAAGCATGGCACACTGACCTATCGAGTAGTCATCAACACGTGACTGCTAGGCATTCACAATGTCTGCAGTTGCTGGCGCGGGTGGTACACCTAGCGGTGCTTCCAGGACGTAATTCTTCTGTGCAGCAATGAGGATAATCCTCAAGTTACGAACCCAGTCCGTGTAGTTGCTACCATCATCTTTCAACTTAGCTTTCTCTAGGAATGCATTAAAATTCAAAGGAACAGTAGCGCGGGCCATTGATCTACAACAACATAGACATGCAAAATACTATCTGGTACTAAGTTCATGAAAATTAAAGTTCAATTAATCATATTACTTAGGGACTCCCACTTAGATAGACATCCCTCTAATCATCTAAGTGATCACGTGATCCAAATCAACTAAACCATGTCCGATCATCACGTGAGATGGAGTAGTTTTCGATGGTGAACATCACTATGTTGATCATATCTACTGTATGATTCACGCTCGACCTTTCGGTCTCAGTGTTCCGAGGCCATATCTGCATATGCTAGGCTCGTCAAGTTTAACCCGAGTATTCTGCGTGTGCAAAACTGTCTTGCACCCGTTGTATGTGAACATAGAGCTTAGCACACCTGATCATCACGTGGTGTCTCGGCACGACGAACTGTCGCAACGGTGCATACTCAGGGAGAACACTTGTACCATGAAATTTAGTGAGAGATCATCTTATAATGCTACCGCCATACTAAGCAAAATAAGATGCATAAAGGATAAACATCACATGCAATCAATATAAGTGATATGATATCACCATCATTATCTTGTGCCTTTGATCTCCATCTCCAAAGCACCATCATGATCACCATCGTCACCGGCTTGACACCTTGATCTCCATCGAAGCATCATTGTCGTCTCGCCAACTATTGCTTCTACGACTATCGCTACCGCTTAGTGATAAAGTAAGCAATTACATGGCGATTGCATTTCATACAATAAAGCGACAACCATATGGCTCCTGCGAGTTGCCGATAACTGTTACAAAACATGATCATCTCATACAACAATTTATATATCATCACGTCTTGACGATATCACATCACAACATGCTCTGCAAAAACAAGTTAGATGTCCTCTACTTTGTTGTTGCAAGTTTTACGTGGCTGCTACGGGCTTAGCAAGAACCGTTCTTGCCTATGCATCAAAACCACAACGATTTTTCGCCAAGTGTGGTGTTTTAACCTTCAACAAGGACCGGGCGTAGTCACACTCGATTCAACTAAAGTTGGAGAAACAGACAACCACTAGCCATCTGTGTGCGAAGCACGGCGGTAGAACCAGTCTCATGAACACGGTCATGTAATATCGGTCTGGGCCGCTTCATCCAACAATACTGCCGAATCAAAGTATGACATGCTGGTAAGCACTATGACTATTATCGCCCACAACTCTTTGTGTTCTACTCGTGCATATAACATCTACGCATAGACCTAGCTCTGATGCCACTGTTGGGGAACGTAGTATTTCAAGAGAATTCCTACGATCACGCAAGATCTATCTAGGAGAAGCATAGCAACGAGCGGGGAGAGTGTGTCCACGTACCCTCGTAGATCGAAAGCAGAAGCATTAAGTAACGCGGTTGATGTAGTCAAACGTCTTTGCAATCCAACCGATCAAGTACCGACCATACGGCACCTCCGCGATCTGCACACATTCAGCTCGTTGACGTCCCTCGATCTCTAGATCCAGCTGAGGCTGAGGGAGAGTTCCGTCAGCACGACAGCGTGGTGACGGTGATGATGAAGTTACTGACGCAGGCCTTCGCCTAAGCACTACGACAATATGACCGAGGTGGAAATCTGTGGAGGGGGGCACCGCACACGGCTAAGAAATCAACTTGTGTGTCTATGGGGTGCCCCCTTCCCCCATATATAAAGGAGTGGAGCAGGGGGCCAGCCGACCTCAAGGGGCGCGCCCCAAGGGGGGGAATCCTACTCCTACTAGGAGTAGGTTCCCCCCTTTCCTAGTCCAACTAGGAGGGAAAGGAAAGAGGAAGAGGGAGAGAAGGAAAGGGGGGCGGCCTCCCCCCCCCCAATTCGGATTGGGCTTGGGGGTGGCACCTCCACCTGGCTGCCTCCTCCTCTCCTCCCTAAAGCCCATGAAGGCCCATTACCCCCCCCCCCCCCCCCCCCCCCCCCCCCCCCCCCCGTACTCCGGAAAATACCCGAACCTATCTGAAACCTTTCCGTTGTCCAAACATAACCTTCCAATATATCAATCTTTATGTCCCGACCATTTCGAGACTCCTCGTCATGTCTGTGATCACATCTGGGACTCCAAACAACCTTCGGTACATCAAAACACATAAACTCATAATACTGATCGTCATCGAACATTAAGCGTGCGGACCCTACGGGTTCGAGAACTATGTAGACATGACCGAGACTCATCTCCCAATAGCGGAACCTGGATGCTCATATTGGCTCCCACATATTCTACGAAGATCTTTATCGGTCAAATCGCATAACAACATATGTTGTTCCCTTTGTCATCGGTATGTTATTTGCCCGAGATTCGATCATCGGTATCGCTGTACCTAGTTCAATCTCGTTACCGGCAAGTCTCTTTACTCGTTCCGTTGTGCATCACCCTGCAACTAACTCATTAGTCACATTGCTTGCAAGGCTTATAGTGATGTGCATTACCGAGAGGGCCCAGAGATACCTCTCCGACAATCGGAGTGACAAATCCTAATCTCAATCTATGCCAACTCAACAAATACCATCGGAGACACATGTAGAGCATCTTTATAATCATGCACCCAGTTACTTTGTGACGTTTGATAGCACACTAAGTGTTCCTCCAGTATTCAGGAATTGCATAATCTCATAGTCAGAGGAACATGTATAAGTCATGATGAAAGCAATAGCAACAAACTAAACGATCATAGTGCTAAGCTAACGGATGGGTCAAGTCAATCACATCATTCTCTAATGATGTGATCCCGTTCATCAAATGACAACTCATGTATATGGCTAGGAAACTTAACCATCTTTGATTAACGAGCTAGTCAAGTAGAGGCATACTAGTGACACTCTGTTTGTCTATGTATTCACACATGTATTAAGTTTTCGGTTAATACAATTCTAGCATGAATAATAAACATTTATCATGATATAAGGAAATGTAAATAACAACTTTATTATTGCCTCTAGGGCACATTTCCTTCAATTCCATTATGATCGGGGTAAGAAGACCATGAGAATAATGGAAGATGAGGTGACTGTGATGATTGGAGGGAGGATGGCTTCACATATTTACAAGTTGCAAGGAAGCACTATTGTAGATGGAGTCTGGAGTTGCAGGAGTAGCAGCGGGGTCCCACAGTGGCGGCAGGTCTAGGGCAGACTCATCTACTAGCTCTCGGTAATCTATGAAGAAGACAACACAAGTCCGGAGTACATAAAAGTTTGACGCATGGACAAATTCAAGGTGGTAGAGAATATTGGCCAAGGTGGAGTTTGTTGAGTTTTTGTCGAATATTTTGTACGAGTTGAGCTACGTTTGGACTTGGTGTTGTAGTGTGGGTAGGATACGTGTAGTGTCGGAGTCAGACACATTGTACTTGGCGTCTTATATATGAGAAGGCACCCCATGTTGTAACCCATGATGACTAGATAGCGACAGGCACGCAAGGGGGAGCCGGTGGCTTGTGTCGGCACCCGGGTGGCCAGTGTTGCGGTATCTCGAGGAGGAGTGTTGTAGTCATTGCACCGGGAATAGGCGAGTCCGCCGAACCTCGTTGACAAATCTCAGTGTCGTCATTGTACTGGGATTGCTTGTTTCTCGGTGGACCTATCACATACTTCGGATTAATTCCAACATCGATAGGTGAGGAAGAGAAGGCGATGTGGATGCACCAAACAATATTTTCCACTTAGCGGTGACGGATCCCTATAATTTTGACCAAATCCAGATCATGCGGCTACGGATTGATGAGTTGTACTTCACCAACGGCTCGACTAATTCTAGTGACGTGGCTCACCGAGGTTGCAGAAAAAGCAGGTAGTGGGGGACTCCTATTTAGATATAGTAGATGAGTAACATCTGGTTTATACTAATGTTTTTAACATTTTAATTATATAATAATAATACCAATGTAATGATTTTATTATATAAGTTTACCGTTGACAATGAAAAATATACTTGCATTACATTTACAACATATATTAAAAGAAAATAAAAAGTATTGTTTCATGTCTGGGACACCGACTTTTTTTTTACAATTATAGGTTAATAATCATAACTTGAGCCCTTAGCCCTAGCTCTTGATCCATTTTTTGTAATGTCATATTTTCTTTGTAGATACTAATATTTACCAACCTCAAGTGTGTGATAAATTTAGAATAGGAATTTCCAAATCAATATTAGATGGTTGGAGGTTCAAACAAAAAATATTCAAGACCAATGAAAAACGCATGGCTTTGTAATTAATCCGTGCCGGTTAGATGAATGTTAAATATGTACATGTGTTTGCGTTTATCTTACTTTCGCAAATATCATGGCAGGGAGCTCTACAACTGGTAGAGATTTCTATGTTATTTTAGGTGCGATAGACGATAATTAGTAACGTGATTAAATTGAACCTTCTACAACACATGAGATATATCACCAATGGGTTTGCCCTTGAATCGCCACGTCGGCCCCAGATGGATTTTCCATGACCAAATATTTTTTTCCATTTTTTCAAGGCAAACTCACAAGGTTTATTATATCGTCACAATGTTTACAAGGATTAACAGAAGATTTCCGGATTAATCTAACCAAACATGTCGGCCAACCCCCATAGCAAGATCATGCTTTTATGAGATTGTGAGCCTCAATATTTGAGGTTCTAAACTTGTGGCTAAAAATACATGAAATAAAACATGATGAACGTTCCCTAATTTCACTAACCACTATTCCATAGCTATAATGTCTTCCGCTAGGGCCATCGCCTCCCTGGTTGCTAGAGCCTTAAGGGTAGCAGGATCATCCACGTGTGGAAAGAACACGATTGACGTGCCCAAAAAAGTATCAGCATGATCATGACAAATCGCTTCCATAACCCAGAATCCACCATTTCTCAACAGTGCTGCATCAACATTATCTTCACATGGTCCGTCAAAAGGAGGGATCCACTGACTTGTTCTAAATACTAGGGCTGGCGGCTTAGACGTCGCCTGCTTCTGCAAAATCTATACATCTGACAGAAATGGTAACGCAAAGCTATGGGGAGATAAAGGGCTCTGGAAAATATCCTCGCGGATAGCTTTTTTGCGAGAGCTCCATGTCGGCAACAAACGTTACAACCATCCTTGCAAATTCTTCTCGTGACAGTGAATCAGTCATGGCAAACGACCAATCCTTGGCATTGGGTTTATTGTTTAGACACACATATACTCGACCATTGCCACATCAGAGAGAGAAAGCGCAAAACGCTTTGTGTCATATTGCAATTCAGTAAAAAAAAAAATCATGTTCCTGGATTCGAAGTTCGGTTGGCATTTTGGACTAGAACCCGACCCGGCCCTCGGAGATTTACAAATCAATAATCTGATTTGGGAAATCAGATGTGGGTCTATAGCATTTGTTTCCACTTATAGTTTGGTTTTCAATAATGAAAATCGGAAGGGGGCAAGCCCTTCTTTGATAAAAAAATAATTGTTTCCACTTATTACTTTTTTGTAAGTATGAAAAGATTGAGTGAGTGCTTTTCACTCTCTAGACAACTGGTGCTCGCTGACGGGTGGGCCCCACGCCGTGCCGGGCCGCCGACCGGCGAAACAAGGAGCACAACGGACGCGGCACACGGTTTGGGAGCGCCAACCCGCGGCGACAGCGCAGCGCAGCGTGCACGGCCACGACACGACACGACCACCCGCCGTCTTCCCCTCCATTCCATTCCCCGCCACCGCCCACACAACCCACCGTCGCGGCGAGCCGGAGCCACCGCGCGCGCAGCTCAGCTCAGCTCAGCTCAGCCCTGCCGCCTCCACCGCGCCGCATTCCTCTCCCGCGCGCAGGCGGGGGGAGATCCGCCTCCCTGGTCCGATGGCGCCGTCGCGGCCGCTGATGCGCGGGGCGGGCCCGCCGCGGGTCTTCGCCTCCGGTCGCACGGGCCGGGCCTCGCCGTACGCGCTCGCGCTCGCCGCGCTGCTCCTCGCCTCCGCCTTCCTCCTCGCCCTCATCGCCTTCGGCGTCTTCTCGCTCCCAGTCTCCTCCCCCGCGCTCCCCACCACTGCCGGCGCCGAGACCGAGTCCTCCGGCGACAGCGGCGGGGCCGCGGAGTCCGAGTCCTCCGGCGGCTCCTCCCGCGCCGCGCGCACCCGCGCCCGCCGCGACCTCAGGTGAGTGAGCGAGCGAGTGAGTGGCTCCGATCCAGCAGTCTCTCTCTCCAGATTTGGTTCCACCTGCTGCTGGCTGATCTGATCTGATCCCTTGTTCGTCGGGTGGGTGCAGCGAGGGGCTGGGCGAGCGCGGCGCGCAGTGGACGGAGGTCATCTCGTGGGAGCCCAGGGCGTTCGTCTACCACAACTTCCTGGTAACCACTACTGCTGCTGCCCACTCTGCCTCCCCTTCTGTACTCATAATCCACTGCTGCCGCCATGGCTCATTCGTTCCTGCACCTGCTCCCGCATGCACGCTGCCGTGTGTATGTAGAGACTAGATTCTTGTGGGATCCATCCATCCCGTATCGCCTCACCTTTTTGGGTGAAATACGTCTGTGCTTTTCGGTGCAATGCCTGCCGGCTTTCCGAGCTGCGCTTTCGTCTGGAAATGATGCGGCGCTCAAGTCACACTTGTTGGACATGGGGTTGACAGTGACTGAAGGAAGCATGCCGTTTGCGCTGCATTTCTGTTTCCTTTTGTTCTTTCGGATCTTGGCTGGACCATACACTGCATGCTGATGCCTCCTGGGAAAGGGAAGGTTGTAGTCATCCGTTTACTGGCTTTAGTTCTGCCTCCAATGGAGCTCCGTGTGTGGTCGGTTATTACCTGGTCTGTTAGGGAAGAATGGGAATGCAGACATGATAAATGAACAGGGAGAGTTTGCAGTTTTGTTATCGTACTAAACTGCACAGTATTACTATGAACTAAGCTAATGCCTTATGCAAATATGACTTAATGCTTCAAAAGTGTGTATCTTGTAAGTAAGCCTCCTTGATTGTGAGATTCTGTTGGCTCATTTCTTTACTCTGTTACCTCAAGTTTCTCCTGTTTTCAATTCTTCATATGTTGGGCATACTTATGTGTTCAGACTTCTCAGTTTAGGGTGTTTACTTACTAATTTTGCCTTTCCTTATATTTGTATTCCTTGCTTTTTCTGTAAGGTGTTTTCATTGTTTGTTAGTTCAGCTTGTAATTTTCTGGTGATTTTACTATGTTTGATTGATGGCTGCTATTTATTCTTTTCATTAGTCCAAGGAAGAGTGTGAGTACTTAATTGGATTGGCGAAACCTCGCATGGTGAAATCAACAGTGGTCGACAGTGAGACTGGTAAAAGCAAGGACAGCAGGGTTCGTACAAGTTCAGGCATGTTTCTTCAAAGAGGACGGGACAAGGTTATCCGGGCCATTGAAAGGAGGATAGCAGATTACACCTTCATACCTGCAGGTTCGTACCTATGTAAAGACCTTATTTTGTTTCATGGTCAAGCCAAATTCTCGGTGAGATTTCTCAGTTGATAAAGTAAAATTTTAAGGTATACAGAAAAGTGTGACACCTAAAAAAATACATAGGAAATCTGATGATGGTTATGTGTGTCAACCTAAGTCCCTCGTTCTCAGTCATGGTTGCTTGTAGCTTTGTTCAGTATGCAAGTGGTGTGACATTTTCTCGACTTCAACAATGCAGCTCTTAGCATATGTTGCTTCTATCCTTTGAGCATATACTGTATTAGGTTTGTTTAATAATGTTCATTCATGCTGGCTTACAGAACATGGAGAGGGACTCCAAGTACTGCACTATGAAGTCGGGCAGAAGTACGAACCCCACTTTGACTATTTTCTTGACGAGTTCAACACCAAGAATGGTGGTCAGCGGATGGCAACAATTCTCATGTACCTGTAAGTAAAAGTAGTATCCCTATGCGACAACACTTTGGTTATTTGTGGTGTTAACTGCCTTGCTAACTTGTCTAAGACATACTCTGAACTGAAACAGATCAGATGTTGAAGAAGGGGGTGAGACTATTTTCCCTGATGCAAATGTGAACAGCAGTTCTTTGCCATGGTACAACGAACTTTCAGAGTGTGCCAGAAAAGGTCTTGCTGTGAAACCAAAGATGGGAGATGCGCTGCTTTTCTGGAGCATGAAACCAGATGCCACTCTAGATCCACTAAGTTTGCACGGTTAGTTAGTTCAGTGGCCTGCTCGCTGCCCTTGTTAGTTACACTTTCTCTTCTGAAATTCTTGTTCCATTCTCCTTCTAAAGCTACCTGCTGTTAAACTTGAAGTTGTGCTTATATGCATATATTCTTGAGCAATCTGCTGACAGATTGGACCTTACAAACACTTTTTTCATTTTCCTTCGGGAAGCTACCTGCTGTTGAAGTTGAAGTTCTGCATATATGCATATATTCTTGAGCAATCTGCCGGCAGATTTCTTTACATGGTGTTATTCTTGCAGGGGGCTGTCCTGTTATCAAAGGGAACAAATGGTCATCAACCAAGTGGCTGCATGTTCACGAGTACAAAGCTTAGGCCTTGTGAACTCATTCCAAAGGTATTTTCTGCTACCCCAGCCCCAGTGGATCTATATTTTGTTAAGATGTAAAGCCGGATATTTTCCTCAAAACAAAAGATGTAAAGCTAGTGGTGTATTGTTGTTGCTTTATTTTCAAATATAAATAGTTCTTGGTCCTCTCGGAAGATGTTTCCGTTAGTCCATCCTCAGCACCACGATTTCTTCATCTGCTGCCGTTACTCCGAGGCATGTTCTATTGTCTGTACTCAGTAGCAAAATGAATTTAGAATGTACGATTGCTAAGTGCGGCTGTTATTCTTGTACCGAGACACGTGTGCATAGAAATGATGGTTGAGATGAGGTCGAACATGACCACCTTTATTTGTGCTGCTGGGAGCTTCTTGAGCATCTCAAGTTGCTGCTCAAAAGTGAACTCTTTTGTAAGCTGATGCCGAGGCTACCACTTTGTGCTTGCAGATGACACGATTTGAGAAGCATGTGAGCTGGGCTCTTTACAGGATGGCATTACAGTTACAGATCCACCACCCCGGTTGTGTGCATTGCTTGTGGAGGATATATATAATATATACAAGGCAGGCAGTAAGCTCTCCATGTTGGAATACTGACTCGGCATTTTACTTCTTGTCGTCTCTCGTAGTCGCTCGCGATGCCCCCGACAACTTATTATAGAGGAATGAATATGATATGTGATGTATGTAGTGCTGGGGGCTATTGCAGGTCGGCTATAGATAGGATCTAGAGCTCCATTTTTTGCATGTTATGCTTGTCCTGTCTGTAGCACCAGTACCATGATAATACTGATGAAGCAGTTGAGGTGACTTGTGTTAATCGATGAATAACAAAGGAGGATGATTTTGATTGTCTCAGCAGTACTGTAAACCTTGCCCGAAAACCTATCAAACATTCAGACATGTTGTTGCGGCTCGGAGATCCGTTGGTCGGATCTCAATGTTGTTGGTAGATCCATCTCTTGGTCGAAGCTCGCGGTCTCTATCTGGCGCGGGAACCGAGAGGGAACGGGGAGAAGATGTGTGCAGTGCAGGTTTGATCAGCTCCCTGTGTTGTGAAGGGGAAAGCAGCACGGCTTGTGTGCGTTGGTTGGGTGGACGATGGTGATGGGTGGGATCGGACCGGAGGCGACGGTGGAACTGAACCTGAACTGGAGTTGAGTGTTAATGCAGCAGGCTCGCCTACCTGACGCCGAAATAAACTGGAACGAACGGAGTCGCTCTCATCCTCGCCAGATCGGCCAGAAAATACTGCTACTATGAAGAAAGTTCAAGTTTCTCTTTGGTGTGGTGTGGTGCGCCGCGTGTGCTGTGGACTGCTCTGGTGAATCCAAGGGAGGCAACGGCAGCGCCAATCGCGCGCTCACATGGAACAAGAGAGAGAAGCCACTAACAGGAAAAAAAAAGACATGGAAGAGAGAGAAAATCACACATTTCGTCTTTGAACTCTCTGACACCGTAACAGTTTAGTACCCCGACTCCAGAGGCACTATTATACAGTCCTTGTACATGAAAACACGTACTCCCTCCGTTCAGAAATACTTGTCTTTAAAATGGTTGTAAATGGATGTATCTATAATCAAAATAAATATAGATACAATCATTTCAAGGACAAGTATTTCCAGACGGAGGGAGTAACATCTACGGTTCAATGTTCGGCCCCCTCGACCGCTCTAGTGCCACAGCGTGGCGCTGCTCTTTGTGGACCCCCATGTGTTTTTTTTTGGAAAACAACCTGCGCTCCATCATGGACACAACTTTTTTAGAAGCCCCCAATAAAAAAGAAAGGAAGCCTGCTAGTCAGGTCTTAACTACTAGGCTTTTAAAAAGAGTTTTGGTTGGGCTTCTAAAATAAGCTGGGCAGAGGGCGGCTTATTCTAGAAGCCAACAAAAGTCTTAATTATCCAGCTTATTCTAGGGGGCTTGCAACAGCACTGCAACCGCCTCATGATTCAGAGCAGTTACGTTTTTTTTTTTGAGAAGCAGAGCAGTTACAGTTGGGAGGCCGGCGGCGGCGAGCAAGGAGGAGTAATCTTCCTGAGTCCATGTTATGGGATCCGAGATTTTGCTTCCAACATAGCCCACTTGAGCACTTGATCGGGATGCTTCTTTCATTGCACAGTCATCTGCCGCATCTCATCCGTTGTGGATTTGGTGTAGACGATCTCCGCAAGCAATCCGAAATTGAGTCTGCATTGCGCTATCTAAACATCTCTCCTCATCTCCGCCCCCAAAATCATCCTCTTTGCGCCTCTTCTCTGGCCATGGCGGAATGGAGATCTCGCAGGCGCGCCTGCCATCGGAGGACCCCCATCATGATTTCTATCTGTCCGTGCGAACCATCAACGGCACACGCAAACGGCTCTGCTACACTCTGCTGACGTGGATCAGTGGCTATCGTGGGCGTCTTTGGCAATAGGCAGTGATGCCCTACTGCAAATGACCCTGGCGGTATGATGATTAAGTGAGTGAGGGGGCTTGGGTGGGGCCTCCTCGGCGATAGCATCAGGGACTATGGCGGTAGGAAAAAGATCAGACCATGAAAAAGTCACGGCGGTAGGGATTTTGATCTGGTCGTGCTTATACAAGTTAGCCTTGTATAAAAGGGTTCAAACAGCGGTTTCGGCCATCACAAGATTACCCTGAGGAGAGAAAAATCCAAGTTTCTCTTGTGTGATGTGAATCAAGGGCGCCAATCGCGCGCTCACATGGAAGCCAGCCGGGAGGGGGAAAACCAAACAAAACGAGTGAGTCGTTGACGGAGAAGACAGGCGTCGGCGCCTCCCTCGCCTACCTTCCGAGCACACCGACGCGCTCCCTCCCTCCTCTCGCCAATTTTCTACTCTTCCCTCCCTCCGCTTTCCACCCCGCGCCCTCCCGCATCTGCCCGCCTCTCACCTGCGAGCAGATCTCGCCGCCCCCCTCGTCGGCATCGGCCCCCGCGCCACGCCGGACCCTGACCTAACCCCACACCCGGTCTGCCTCCTCCGCGCCCCGGATCTGCCGCTGCCCTGCCGGCCATGGACTCCGGCGGCGGGGCCACGGCCATCCGCGTGCCCTACCGCCACATCCGCGACGCCGAGATGGAGCTCGTCAGACTCAACAGCACCCACGGCACCGGAAGCGACGCCGCGCGGCCCAAGGAGGAGCAGGGCAGCGGCGCCTCCGGGGAGGGCGGCAGGAAGGGCGCGCCCAAGTGGCGGGGGGTGCTGGCCTGCATGGTCGCCGCCGGCGTGCAGTTCGGCTGGGCGCTGCAGCTCTCCCTCCTCACGCCCTACATCCAGGTACACACCACTGCCCTCCCCGCCGGATCTCGCCCAAACCCCTCCCGCCTTGCTGCTCGGGGCAGGGAGGGACTACTCTGTCAAGTATGCCTGCGCATCTCGGGAGGGAGGGAGGCAGGCAGAGCGGCCGTGCCATGTATCGTTCCCCATTGCTGCTCCGAGACTCACGCCACCGCAACTGCAAATGCGGGCTCCTAACCACATTCATCCATCCATCCATGTATGATGCGTGTGACACTAGCAAGCAGCAACTCTTCACCCGACAAGGCACCTGGCCTAGCCTCTGTTCCTGCTGCCTGACTGATTTATAGTAACATCAACTCTCACAACAGGACACTGCTACATAGTAGTATCACACTGCCTAATCATACCAACGCATGACCGACACTGCTCGTCTGAATTCCGCGCAAGCATTTCGGATTTGCATTCAGATGTAGTCGGGCCAAGTACGACCCCCCCTTTAGCGAGACAGAGGTTGCAGCCAATTAGTTAGGCAAGAAAAAAATAGGGTTACTCCCGCCCCACAACTGTCGATTTACATACAGACATAGGCAAACCCTGATCCACAGAGGAGTTGCTGCGAATTAGGACACACTACTTTGCTGCAGTAATAATAAACAAGCTAAAGCGGGGTTCTGGTCTGCGGCTCATTTGCCTGGAATATCCTGGGAAACATCTGCTGTGTTTTACTAGTGTGTGAAGCACCAGATCGCCTGTATGGTGTGCTTCTTGTTCGGTCATTCTGTATATGCCAATGTATCGTTCCCCATTTCTGTTCCGAGTGACGCCACCGCAACTGGAAATGCCGCTGCTACTACTACTGCATGTACCAGTACGATTTAGCTCTAGCTCCGACTCTTTGCCCGATAAGGCAGCTGGACTAGGTTCTGTTCCTGCTGCCTGCTTCATCTTTCATAGTACCAACTCACAACTAGACATCACTACTAGAGTACATGTCAGCGAGCCGTCTGTCTGAATTCGGACTTTGAATTTCCAATTTGCACACAGATGTTGTCGGGCCAACTGTGATCCACTTGGTGGCACAGATGCTGCAGCCAATTAGTTAGGCAAGAAAAACAGGCTGATCCCCTTTACTTCCGCGCCAGAATTTTTTATTTACACATAGACATAGCTGGGGCGCGACACCCCTTAGTGAGACAGAGGTTGCTGCAAATTAGGCAAGAACAGGACACTCTGTTTAGTTACCGTCGTGTTTGCTGCAGTAATAAACAAGCTAAAGCGGGGTTCTGGTCTGCGGCTCATTTTCCTGGAATATCCTGGGAAACATCTGCCGTGTTTTACTAGTGTGTGAAGCACCAGATCGCCTGTATGGTGTGCTTCTTACTCGGTCATTCTGTATATGCATACGAATGCTGATAATAAATAGTTAACATCTGCTGCAAGAACTTCATGCACTCTGGACCGTGTACATTCTTAGTGTGTTCTACATGAAATCTTTCCTGTCCTACAAATTCGCTCACCCGCTGATTGTTCCTCATCTTACATGCAGACTCTAGGAATAGACCATGCAATGGCGTCCTTCATCTGGCTTTGTGGGCCTATTACTGGTTTTGTGGTAAGTTCTTACGACGACACAGTTGCTGATTTTTGTTAGGAGCCAGTAATGCAAGGTCTCATGTCTCTAAATGGCTGGTTGGTTACCTGCTGACGCCAGGTTCAACCTTGTGTTGGTGTCTGGAGTGACAAGTGCCGCTCCAAGTACGGGAGGAGACGGCCGTTCATTCTGGCTGGATGCGTGCTGATTTGTGCAGCTGTAAGTATATATATCATGTTTGATAGTTTACAGTATATTCCCCATTCTTTCCCTGCTCTCTAATAGGCAGACTTCATACTCGTAGGTAACTTTAGTCGGGTTTTCTGCAGACCTTGGCTACATGTTAGGAGACACCACTGAGCACTGCAGGTAATCATCCATTCATTCTGGTAGTTTGTTATTCTGTTATAACAATTCAGCATCAGCTCTATCACCATCACTAAAATGCTAATGATTGTTCATACAGTACATACAAAGGTCTACGATATCGAGCTGCTTTTATTTTCATTTTTGGATTCTGGATGCTGGACCTTGCAAATAATACAGTTCAAGTAAGCCTATTTGAAACTTTACATGTGATCTTATGAATTGACTCACAGTCTCTGTAAATGTTGCTGGAAAGTTGAATTACTCTCCTCCTAATATTTTGTTCATTCTTGATAGGGACCTGCTCGTGCCCTCCTAGCTGATCTTTCAGGTGCTTAATACATTCCTTTAGAATTTCTACTAATGCTAGATCCACCCTTACAATATCAGTTACCGAATGATACATTCTACTATGCAGGCCCTGATCAATGTAATTCGGCAAATGCAATATTCTGCTCATGGATGGCTGTCGGAAACGTTCTTGGTTTTTCAGCTGGTGCGAGTGGGAACTGGCACAAGTATGTCGTGTTTTGTGTTATTCTGTGCTTACATTAGCTTTAGCCTTATTGTCCTAGAGTAGATTCACGGCGCTATCCAGAAAGAATCAAACTTATGCTAGTTGACATAAATTTGTAGGTGCACAGTTGGTAACATCTGAAACTTATACTCATGCTACTATTTAGAAAAAATCCCACTGGCCTATGTTAGTCAAGCTGTCTCTGTAAATAGTATGCTTGCTCACCCTGCCTTGATCATGTGCTTTCTCGAGGTATGGTCTCGCAGTAGCATAGGGTACTGGTAATCCCACAACTTGTTTTTCCAACTTTCTACTTCTGACAAAGATAGCTGGCCAACTTTTATTAATTTCTAGTTTTATCCCGAGAGTTCTCTTGTCAACCGCAGTTGATTTCCCCGTACAAAGCTGACCTTCCCACTCTTTTTTATTTATGCAGGTGGTTTCCTTTTCTGATGACTAGGGCCTGTTGTGAAGCTTGTGGTAATTTGAAAGCAGCTTTCTTAATTGCAGTTGTAAGTTCTCAGAGATTCTGCAATTGACCTAGGTGTCCGAAGTTAGGTTTCTCAATATAATTGTACAAGTGCATTGCTGGCAAAAGAGTAAGCTAACTAATTATGTGTCGTGCAGGTATTCCTTCTGTTTTGCATGGCTGTTACCCTCTACTTTGCTGAAGAGATTCCGCTGGAACCAAAGGATGCACAGCAGTTATCTGACTCGGCTCCTCTACTGAACGGTTCTAGAGATGATCATGATGCTTCAAGTGAACAGACTAACGGAGGACTTTCTAACGGTCATGCTGACGCAAACCATGTCTCAGCTAACTCCCGTGCTGAGGATTTTACAGATGCAGGCTCCAACTCGAACAAAGACGATGTTGAGGCTTTCAATGATGGGCCAGGAGCAGTTTTGGTTAAAATTTTGACTAGCATGAGGCATCTACCTCCTGGAATGTATTCTGTGCTTCTGGTTATGGCCCTAACATGGGTACGCTATAAAAATGGATTAAATAGATAGGTGCGCATCAGCTGCTTGCTGATGGTCTCTTTTTGCTGGAAACTGATGGTGTTCATCACATTTTATCTGTTTTGCAGCTGTCGTGGTTTCCCTTTTTCCTTTTTGACACCGACTGGATGGGGCGTGAGGTTTATCACGGTGACCCAAAAGGAAATGCGAGTGAAAGGAAAGCTTATGATGATGGTGTCCGAGAAGGTGCATTTGGTTTGCTATTGAATTCGCCCTATAGTGAGTCGTATTACAATTCACTGGCCGTCGTTTTACAACGTCGTGACTGGGAAAACCCTGGCGTTACCCAACTTAATCGCCTTGCAGCACATCCCCCTTTCGCCAGCTTCATAGGTTGTACTAGATACTGCAAATACTTTGAAAGCTTAGTTACATGGTTTGTGGTGGTTTAAAAGCATTGCAGTTGGATGTAAGTGCCAAGGTATTTTTAGTCAGCGGCGGTAATATTTGGTTTGTTCATGTAGGTTGTCCTTGGGATTGGCTCTTTCCTTATCGATCCATTATGCCGGATGATTGGTGCAAGATTGGTTTGGGCAATTAGCAACTTCATAGTGTTTGCCTGCATGTTGGCTACAACAATACTAAGCTGGATCTCCTATGACCTGTACTCGAGCAAGCTTCAACATATTGTCGGGGCAGATAAAACAGTCAAGACTGCAGCGCTCATTCTTTTCTCTCTTCTTGGATTGCCACTCTCGGTTAGTACCAGACACTCAACACTTTCTTTGGCGCAACTGGAAAATGTCTTATATCCTCTGCTCTTGCATACATAGATCACTTATAGCGTTCCGTTCTCCGTGACTGCTGAGCTGACTGCCGGAACAGGAGGCGGACAAGGTCTGTGTTGCTGGTGTTTTCTTCTTTACAGTGTGTTTCAGTTATTATTCTTGACTGAGAATGTCTGCACATGTCCAGGTTTGGCTACTGGAGTTCTGAATCTTGCCATTGTCGCTCCTCAGGTCGACCCTTATACCTAGAATGATCTCCTATGTCATGCATGGTCGCTGAACATGTCCTGATTTTTACAACTGTCTTCGCAGATAGTGGTGTCACTCGGAGCCGGCCCATGGGACAAGCTCTTGGGGGGAGGGAACGTCCCTGCCTTCGCCCTAGCCTCGGTTTTCTCGCTGGTAGCCGGAGTGCTCGCGGTGATCAAGCTGCCCAAGCTGTCGAACAACTATCAATCCGCCGGCTTTCACATGGGCTGAACCCCGGAAACCAAAACTCGAAGCCTGCTGCTGTGTGTAACATCCAGATGTTCAGTGCCAACATTGCTAAACCTCACCCATTTTGACATTCGTTTACATATGGAGATGATTCTTTTCTCCTTCTTGTTAGATACACAGTAATAAGATCAAAGATGAGATAGAGATTAGGATAGAGAGGTAGTTTTTAGGCCTGTGTATACAAGTGTCAGCCCCAAGTTGTAAAAGATGTACACTTTTTTACTGTATATTATTTCACGGATGACAGGATGTATTGTATATTGTTTTTTGGTCTGTTCTGGGATGAAATTAGTGTAATCTTGGTTGGTGTTGTGATTGTTGTAGTTAAAATTTGAATTGCAAAACTAAACTGAAAAAACTTATGAAAAATCAAATTGAGAACATGATTGGTTTGATGCCAAAAGTTGGCATGGCAATATTTGGCAAATGCCAAATGTTGGCTAGTGATTGGTTGGCTACCAACTTTTCTTCTCAACCTCACAACAAGTTGCCAACATTTGGTTGGCAATGCCAATTGTTGGCATCAAACCAATTTGGAAACTCAAACATCACACAACTCAATTTAATGAAATTTGCCGACATGATTTAATTTTGTTCATACAATCAACGGAATTGAAACAAATGCAAGATTACTAAAAGGTAATGAAAAAAATCCAATGGAAACCTCATGCTAGTAGAAGCTATTTATCGTATCTAGTCGCTGTAGAAGCTACTTGTGTTCTTTTTGCCGTCTTTGTTGTTCTTCTTGTTCCTTCGCCTGCGCCGGTCGGCCTCCTGCACCCGCCGGACGGCGCGCTCTAGCGTGTCGACGCGCTCGGCCAGGGCCCCGATGAGCGCGCACTGCTGTGCACTTCGCTCGCACAGCGCCGCCACCATCTCCATTAGTTTTTTCGAGTCCAGCCCGTTGGTGGTCACCATCTTCTTTTCCTCTTGTGCCTGTTCTTGCTGCGCTTTGGGTGGTGCAGGGTCCTCCTCGCCGGTGGAGACGTCGCCGTCCCCTGTTGCCACCATCTCCCACTCGCCCTCCGCCTCCGAGGCCTTCTCGCCTTCCGCCACCAGTTCGGTCTCGGTCTTCCCGGCCTCGTCGACGACGACGGGACTCACCGCGTCAACCTCCATCACCGCCGTGTCAGTTGTCTCGGCAGCCAGAAAATCTGACGCAGTATTGTCCTCAACCGGCAGCTCCGGCTCCATCCCGCTCTCTGCTTCTTTTTCTGCATCCTGAACTTCCGGCGCATCGGCGGTACTCCCGGGCGCCGCGGGCGCGGGCGTGGCCTCGAGCGCGTCGACTGCGTCCTGTAGCGCGAGCACGCGCCGGGTGACCCTTCTGCGGTACTCCCGGGCGCCGCGCACGCCGTCGAGTCGCAGCAGCAGGCGCATGAGCTCCTCCCCGAGGCCGATCCGCGCACGGGCGTCCGCGCGGAGCGCCTCTGCCTCGGCCGCCACCCGCGCGGCCACGGCCTCGGCCTGCCGCTCCACCGCACGCACCTCCCGCACCATGCGACGAGCGAGCAGCCCGCGCGCCGCCGCCTGCACCCTCACCGCGGCCTCCTCCACGGACGGCGCCTGCTTCTCTGGAATCGCCGGCGGCGAGTCGGAGTCGGGGCCCGTGACCTCGACCTCAAAGCAGTCCGGGCAGCTCTTCGGGGACCCGCTGCCGGGCCTAGGACGCGCCGTGGTCCGTGCGGCCGGCTCCGCTGCGCCAAAGCCACGGAAGAAGCCGCCGTCGTGCCGCGCCGGGGCCCTCCGGCGGGCGGGACGCAGCTGCTCCGTCACGAGCGGCTCGACGTCCGGAAAAAAGGGATCGGCTGCGGCGGGGCGATAATACGGATAGGCGTCGTACCCGTAGGAGGTCGGGTAGTAATAATCATACGGGTCGTAGCCGAAGAAGCCGCCGCGGCGCGCCATCGATCGATGATGAGACGGTGAAGTCGACGTCAATCGCGTGGAAAGATGGGTGGTAGGTCGTTTGTTGCCTGTGTTGTTGTGTTGAGGAGATGAGACGAGACCTACTATATATTTGAGGAAACAACCTTCTCGAACGAGCGCAGGAACGTTCTCGAAAGCTACAGAATTCTCGAGAAACCGCTACCGTGTTCTGGAAACCTGCTGCCTTTACGCACCGGTTCGGTTAGCGGCCGCTCGCAGCAGCCTCGCGTGGGCCGGCCCACCTACCACGCTCGCTCCTTTCCCTTCGTTCGCAGGCGCGCGTTTCGTTCGTTTTTTTTCTGGTATTCGTCCCTTCGTTCACAAAACTGAAAAAAAAAACGATTGGTTCTGAAATTTACAAATTTGAATTTTTTCATCAATTCTAAAAACAGTCCATCAATTTTGAAACAATTTTCATGAAATTTTAAAAGAATTCGCTGAATTTGAAAAAGGTTCATCGAAATTTTGGAAAAAGGTCATTGAGTCTGAAAAAGTTCTTTGAATTTGACAAAAAGTTCATCGATTTTGCAGAAAAAATTCATGAAGAAAAAAGGTTTTCTCGGACTTGAAAAAAGAAAAGAAAAAAGGGACATAAAAAAGAAAAAAAAACAGAAGAAAGAACAAAAGGACAAAAGCATGTAAGGAAACACAACAACTGAAGTGGTCGGGTGGTTGTCACGTCCTGCTCTGAGTTATGTTATATGGTATAGTTTTATTTTGTTCATGCTAGGATGCCGCTAGATAAGGTATTTGTTCCGAGAGCTGAGTGGGGCTGTCTGGTATGTAGTTGTGGTGTCCTTATACTTTTTCGCCTCGGTGTCAACCGGTGGTCTGTTTCTTAATCCCTATAGAGTTCCTATTTTCATGTTGAAATTGTTGCTATAGCCTTCATATGGGACAACCCACAAACCTGCTCAGCTCGCTCCACTGCTATCTTATAGAAGGTTGGCTATCCTTTTTTATCTGAATTAGTATGTTAAATTAAAATATGTTCATGGGTTTCCGATATCTTGGCAAAGCATGAATTTTAAAAATATTATGGAATTTCAAATATTCATGGATTTCAAAAATTTGCAAACCTGAAATGAATTTTAATTTTTCTAAAATATTTGTAAACTTAAAAAATATTATTGAGGTAAAAATATTCATGAATTTTAAAAAATATTTAGA
>NC_053027.1:571030332-571205731 GCF_003073215.2 Triticum urartu
TTACGTTGTGACGTTTGGTAGTACCCAAAGTGTTCCTCCGGTAAACGGGAGTTGCATAATCTCATAGTTATAGGAACATGTATAAGTCATGAAGAAAGCAATAGCAACATACTAAACGATCGGGTGCTAAGCTAATGGAATGGGTCATGTCAATCAGATCATTCTACTAATGATGTGACCTCGTTAATCAAATAACAACTCTTTGTTCATGGTTAGGAAACATAACCATCTTTGATTAACGAGCTAGTCAAGTAGAGGCATACTAGTGACACTCTGTTTGTCTATGTATTCACACATGTATTATGTTTCCGGTTAATACAATTCTAGCATGAATAATAAACATTTATCATGATATAAGGAAATAAATAATAACTTTATTATTGCCTCTAGGGCATATTTCCTTCACGGCCCCCCTTCCTCTTTTCCCCCCCTCTGCGAATCCTATTCCAACTAGGAAAGGGGGGAGTCCTACTCCCAGAGGGAGTAGGACTCCTCCTGGCGCGCCTCTCCTGGCCGGCCGCACCCCCCCTTTGAGCCTTTATATACGGAGGCAGGGGCACCCCCTAGAGACACAAGTTGATCCACGTGATCATATTCTTAGCCGTGTGCGGTGCCCCCTTCCACCATAGTCCTTGATAATATTGTAGCAGTGCTTAGGCGAAGCCCTGCGACATTAGTACATCAAGATCGTCACCACGCCGTCGTGCTGACGGAACTCTTCCCCGACACTTTGCTGGATTGCAGTCCGGGGATCGTCATCGAGCTGAACGTGTGCTAGAACTTGGAGGTGCCGTAGTTTCGGTGCTTGATCGGTCGGGCCGTGAAGACGTACGACTACATCAACCAAGTTAACGCTTCCGTTGTCGATCTACAAGGGTACGTAGATCACACTCTCCCCTCTCGTTGCTATCCATCACCATGATCTTGCGTGTGCGTAGGAATTTTTTTGAAATTACTACGTTCCCCAACATTAGCATAACGCGATTGATGTAGTCGTACGTCTTCACGGCCCGACCGATCAAGCACCGAAACTACGGCACCTTCGAGTTCTAGCACACATTCAGCTCGATGACGATCCCCGGACTCCGATCCAGCAGAATGTCGGGGAAGAGTTCCGTCAGCACGACAGCATGGTGACGATCTTGATGTTCTACTGTCGCAAGGCTTCGCCTAAGCACCACTACAATATTATCGAGGACTATGGTGGAGGGGGGAACCGCACACGGCTAAGAGATCAATGATCAACTGTCGTGTCTATGGGGTGCCCCCTGCCCCCATATATAAAGGAGCAAGGGAGGGAGGCGGCCGGCCTAGGAGGAGGGCGCGCCAATGGGGGAGTCCTACTCCCATCGGGAGTAGGACTCCTCCTTCCCTTGTTGGAGTAGGAGAGAAGGAAAGAGGGGGAGAGGAACAAGGAAAAGTGGGCTGCACCCCTTGTCCAATTCGGACCAGAGGGGGGCACGCGCCTCCTTCCTTTTGGCCTGTCTCCTCTATTCCCGTATGGCCCAATAAGGCCCATATACCCCCCTAGCGAATTCCCGTAACTCTCCGGTACTCCGAAAAATACCCGAATCACTCGGAACCTTTCCGATGTCTGAATATAGTCGTCCAATATATCGATCTTTATGTCTCGACCATTTCGAGACTCCTCGTCATGTCCCTGATCTCATCCGGGACTCCGAACTCCTTCGGTACATCAAAACTCATAAACTCATAATATAACTGTCATCGAAACCTTAAGCATGCGGACCCTACGGGTTCTAGAACAATGTAGACATGACCGAGACACGTCTCCGATCAATAACCAATAGCGGAACCTGGATGCTCATATTGGCTCCCACATATTCTATGAAGATCTTTATCGGTCAGACCGCATAACAACATACGTTGTTCCCTTTGTCATCGGTATGTTACTTGCCCGAGATTCGATCATCGGTATCTCAATACCTAGTTCAATCTCGTTACCGGCAAGTCTCTTTACTCGTTCCGTAATACATCATCCTGCAACTAACTCATTAGTTGCAATGCTTGCAAGGCTTAAGTGATGTGCATTACCAAGAGGGCCCAGAGATACCTCTCCGACAATCGGAGTGACAAATCCTAATCTCGAAATACGCCAACCCAACAAGTACCTTCGGAGACAGCTGTAGAGCACCTTTATAATCACCCAGTTACGTTGTGACGTTTGGTAGCACACAAAGTGTTCCTCCGGTAAACGGGAGTTGCATAATCTCATAGTCATAGGAACATGTATAAGTCATGAAGAAAGCAATAGCAACAAACTAAACGATCAAGTGCTATGCTAACGGAATGGGTCAAGTCAATCACATCGTTCTCCTAATGATGTGATCCCGTTAATCAAATGACAACTCATGTCTATGGTTAGGAAACATAACCATCTTTGATCAACGAGCAAGTCAAGTAGAGGCATACTAGTGACACTCTGTTTGTCTATGTATTCACACATGTATTATGTTTCCGGTTAATACAATTCTAGCATGAATAATAAACATTTATCATGATATAAGGAAATAAATAATAACTTTATTATTGCCTCTAGGGCATATTTCCTTCAGCTGCCTCTTCAGAAGATTGTCTCTGGTGAGTAGCTTGTTCCTCACAAGCAACCAGAGAAAGATCTGGATCCTCTGAGGAACATTGGCTTTCCAGATCAACATAATGTTGTCTGGAAACACTCCTCTAAAATTCACAAAATTATAATAAGATTTAATAGTGTATATACCCTTAGGCTCCAGATCCCAAATAATAGTGTCCTCACGATCATTCCAAGCTCAGATCCTTGACCACACTAAAAAGCTCATTCCAAGCAGTAAGCATGTCTGGCGAAAAACATCTCCTAAAGTTAATTTTCAGAGTCATGCCATCCCACACCTCACTGATGGAGACATTGATAGTATTGGCAATATTATACAACTCCCAACAACTAGTTGCAAGTGTAGAATTGCCAGTCCACCTATCTTCCCAAAACCTAACACTCTTGCCATTACCCACCTTCCAGGAAAAGCCAATTTTTGCAGCTTTAATAGCCCAAAGAATGCCTTTCCAAAGGGGGAAGCTCCAATATCAGGGCAAGCAAAAATGTTAGTTTTGCAAGTTTTATATTTGGCGTCAATGATTTGTTTCCAAATTTTACCATCATCGTTGAAATATCTCTTAGCCCACGAAGCTAGCAGGCTGAGATTCATATCAGCAATGTCAGGAATGCCCAAACCACCATACTGTTTTTAAGGCAATATTACCCCAAGCAGCTAGGTGGTATTTATGATGGCCTTCATAGTCATCCCAAAAGCAGTGAGCAAGTTGAGAGTTGATCATATTAGTAACCCACTTAGGGAATTTAATAATTCCCATAAGATAGCAGGGGATTCTAGATAGACAAGACTGGACAAGGGTAAGTCGCTTAATTACCAGAGGAAAGTAATCTCCCTCTCCAACCAGCTCCCTTCTTAATAATTTTATCTACAGTGGGATGTAAATCCTCTTTCCTAAGTTTATTATAGTGAAGAGGGGCTCCTAAATATTTGATCGGAAAATCTCCAAGCTTACACGCTAAAACCTGAGCAAATAATTTTGCTTCCTCACGGTCAATGTTAATAGGAACTAGATCACACTTATGGAAATTGATCCTCCTCCCTGATAGCTATGCAAAACAAGACAGTAACCACTTAAGGTTTTTCGCAAAAGAAAATGGCAAAGAAAAAATGGCTGACAGTGTTTCTTTGGTCGAGGTACAGTTGAGAAGCATTAGCCTAACATCTTCCGGAAACATGGCTCTCCATCTGTAGTTCACTTGCTTGCATTTCAGAAAGAGGTGTCCCCCATCCTCAAAATATTTCTCACACACAACGCAACGTGTGTCCAGATCCACACCTTTGCGGTTAATATTCATATAAATTGGGTGACTATTGTGTGCAAACCGCCACAAGAAATGATAAACCCTCTGAGGGCAGTTTACATCCCAGATCTCACGAAAGACTCCATTTGCCTGATCGCCTCCTCTTTCAGCAACTTCACATGGATCTTATACGCCAACTTAACAGAGAAAATCCCTTTACTATCAAAATGCCAGGCTATAAAGTCTTCCCCTTGGTCACAAATTGGGATATTTAGAAATTGTTTGGACATCATCTGGGTGGAAACAATCTACAACCAAGCTGTTGTCCCATCTGCCTGTATGAGGATCGATTAATTCAGACACTCTGGACAGAAGGTTTGCTCCTTGGTGTGAAACTGGTCTGCGGGTTGCACTGCACCCCTTGGGATCCATGGATCATCCCAAATTCTCATGCTAGTTCTGTCGCCAATTCTCCATATAATACCCTCCTACAACACTTCCAGCCCTCTCAGGATGCTGCTGTTGGAATAAATCCGAGGCCACCGTCGATCATCCGAGGACCAAGCAATCACATGAGCACGGCACCGAAATTTGTTAACGAGGTTCACCGATATGGCTACATCCCCAGGCCCTGACTATGGGCGCTCCTCCCCATGACACCGTCACAATACCGCACACCGGCCATCCGGACACCGGCACACGCTGCCGGCTTCCCCTTGCGCGCCTGTGCTATTATGTTGGCATAGGTTACATCGTGTGTCTACCCCCGCTATATATGAGAGGCCTAGGATACAAGTGTCCTACCGGGGCATGACTCCATACCCTATGTAAACACAGTACTACTCAGAGTCCAACTATAACCTACCTTGTATACAATATTCGACACAACTCTAACAAAATCCACCTTGGCGAATATTCTCCACCACCTTGAATTCGTCCATGTGTCAAACTTCCATGTACATTGGATTTGAGTTTATCTCATGAGCACCGCTGCTACTCCAAAGACTCCATGTGACTCCACCTGCAACTTGTAGTCCTTTTTTTCTTGACCACAATCAACACTCGAGCAAAATTAAGTTCCTTGTTACTCTAGTTTGTGCTCCCAACTTCTAGAGTATCAGTCCAACGCCATCACACACTGATCACTGACCTGCGTGAAAGTGAACAACTCACATATTAGGTGTCACACATAAGAGTTACCTGAACTCAACATCACCGCTCCTTTCTTGACCACCTGTCTAAAACTTGAAGGAATTTCGCCGTTGCTTGTAGAGGAGTAATTAGGCCCAGAAGCCTGCTATATAGAGGAGTTCGAAGAGGTAGCCGCGGCTGGGTTTATAAACCAGTGCAGCTGCACTTCGCCCGGCGAGGTGGGACTAAACTTTGGGGTGGCAGCGCGAGGCCTTTAGTACCGGTTGGTGGCTCCAACCGGTACTAAAGACCACCCTTTAGTACCGGTTGAAACCACCAACCGGTACTAAAAGCCTGCTCTTCCCGCCTCTTGGCCTGGCCAAAGTTGGCCTTTAGTACCGGTTGGTGGCTCCAACCGGTACTAAAGGCCTCTCCTATATATACAACACTTACGAAAATTCAATTAGATCTCCCCACTTCTTTCGTCTCCAACCTCTCGTGCGCCACTCGAACCCGTCCTCGCCGCCCGTCGCCCGTCGTCCGTCGTCGTCGTCGCTGTCCCCGCTGCCGCCCGTCATCGTCGCCGTCTCGCGCCGCCGCCCCGAACGCCGCGCGCCGCCGTCCGTCGTCGTCCCGCCGCGGTCCCGTACGACTCTCGCTCTCGCGTATACCCACCGCGCCGCCGTCCGTCGTCGTCGCACCCGGCCCGTACGGCGGCGCCCCCGCCCGTACGTACGCCCCCGCCCCCGCCCCGTACGCCGGCACCCCCGCTCGTACGTACGGGGCGGCGGCGTACGGGGCCGCACACATACACACACACACACATTTTTTTTACTTATTTTCTATTTTTTAGAAAAGTTAATTAGATGATCGAATGTTTGATTAATGTCGAATGTTAGATGAATTAGCTAGATAGAAAATTGTTGAACTATAGAGATTTGAACTAGTTGAATAATTAATATAACTAGTTTATTTTTAGTAAGAAAATTATCGAACTAGTTTATTTAGGTATATGAGATTTGAACTAGTTCAATAATTAATATAACTAGTTTATTTTTAGTAAGAAAATTGTCGAACTAGTTTATTTAGGTATATGAGATTTGAACTAGTTCAATAATTAATATAACTAGTTTATTTAGGTATATGAGATTTGAACTAGTTCAATAATTAATATAACTAGTTTATTTAGGTATATGAGATTTGAACTAGTTCAATAATTAATATAACTAGTTTATTTTTAGTAAGAAAATTTAGGCATCTGAGATTTGATGATCTAATTAAAATATTATTTGTTAATGAGTTTTTCTGTTTATTTAATTTTTTATATATTTTGATTTTATATAAATGTTAGATTAATGTCGAATGTTAGATGAATTAGATAGAAAAGTTAAATATATAGTAATGTCAATTGTTAGAGATGAATATAGTTAGATATATTAATGTCAAATGTTAGATGAATATATATTTGGCTAGATATTAATTAATGTTAGATAGTAATAGGTGTTTAATGTTTCACCTATATGAACATAGGAAATGTCATCTGACGACGAAAAAGATTTCATTATGTGCGAACACTGTGAAGACCAGCGCGGCCTGTGCAACAGAAATTTCCTTGTTGATGGTAGGCGCTTCAGCATCAAGCTGGATGAGACATTCGAAGTTGATACAGTAAGTCACTTTGTCAATTATTATTTGAATGCAAAACTTATGCTTCATTTGCTTCAACTTATAATTTTAAATTTTCACTATTCTACTAGCGCATCCCCTGCCATGCAACTTATGCTTCATTTGCTTCAACTTATAATTTTAAATTTTCACTATTCTACTAGCGCATCCCCTGCCATGCAACTTATGCTTCATTTGCTTCAACTTATAATTTTAAATTTTCACTATTCTACTAGCGCATCATTTGAATGCAAAACTTATGCTTCATTTGCTTCAACTTATAATTTTAAATTTTCACTATTCTACTAGCGCATCCCCTGCCATGCAACTTATGCTTCATTTGCTTCAACTTATAATTTTAAATTTTCACTATTCTACTAGCGCATCCCCTGCCATGCAAGAATTTTTGTCTTGGATAAGATAGGTTTTAGTGCCATAGATGATATGGAGGTAAAGAGAGTTTACTTGAAGACGGAGCATGTGTATACTTTCAACGTCAAATTATATAATGGAGACACATACACCCATTTTGAATGCAAAATTTGGCAAGCACTATGCAAGGCTTATGCATTTGAGCCTGGTATGGTTGTCACCTTTGATATTCGTCCGGAAGATGATATTGAAGGTAATATAGACATCTGGGTCGATGTGCAAACGCCTCCAGTTCTACCATTATGTGAGTTTTTCTCAACCATGCATGCATATGTTTATGTCTTTGATACAGTTTATTCAAAAATAGTTGACAACTAATTTGTATTGTCAGCTTATTTCGGTTCAAGCAAACATGTCCGGCGCTTGGTAGACAGGACCTACTACTGCCCCGGGGCTCAACTAAACTGCGAGGAGATAAGTCATTAAGTTTCATGGCTTGAGGATCTTAATACTGTCAAGACAAATTTTTTTCCTGAACTTAGAAATGTTAGTACTCAAAACGTGCGACCAATGATGATCGTATTGAACTACGGTCACATCTATAATCGAAAGATGGTAAGATTTTAACTATTTGTCCTTAATTAGTGCATCTTTTGCATACATTATTTTTGAAGGTAAACTTTCATTGCTTAGTATATTAATTACTATACGATGTTCTTCAACAGGGACTTCCGATGACAGTTGTGCCTCAGTGGATCGAGACTAAAGGTGACATGTCAATGGTTAGCTTATGGCCAAGATATCCTACATTGCACATGACTGCATTCAGGATTTCTGAAAGCAGAGAATGCTTAATAGTGAAAGATTGGAGCAAAATTGTTAACGATCGCAGAGAAGTACTAGGGGGTAGCAAGGAGAAGCGCAACCCAAGATTAGGAGACAGATTCATCTGCATGCTCCAGTATGATGAATCAGGAGAGCTATACATGTTCTATGCTATTCTACCTGAGAGGGAGCAGCACTAGTTCATGCTCTTAATTAGTGTCTCATGTCCGTGTCCTGAACTTTGATGTTGGTGATGATTATGTTGAACTCGATGATATCTTTGCTTCTGTTACAAAGTGAATGTTTCCTCTTTAAGCTAGCCAGTGTTGGTGATGATTAGATAGCTAGCGGTAATGACTATGATGATTAAATAGTGGTAATTAGACGACTATGATGATTTTTAGCTAGCTAGAGTTTATTTATTTATTAATATGCGATGATGATGATGATGATGATGATGATGACTACAACTCATTATAACGTAAAACAATTCTAAATTAAATTGATAACACAAATTTAATTGAAAAATACAAAATAAAACAAAAACCCACAAACAATTAGTACCGGTTGGTGTTACCAACCGGTACTAAAGGGCTCCCGGCCTCCGGAGCTGGCTCGTGCCACGTGGTTTCCCTTTAGCACCGGTTCGTGCTGAACCGGTACTAAGGGGGGGGGGCTTTAGTGCCCATACTTTAGTGCCGGTTATGGAACCGGCACTAAAGGGCCTTATGAACCGGTGCTATTGCCCGGTTCTGCACTAGTGTGTAGTCATCCCGAGTCAAATTCGCAGTCATCTCACCACATGTATGACCACCAGAGCCCTGGCCTGTCTCCATATCCCATGCGCACCGCACGCCTCACCGCTATTACCGCGTCGAGCCTCCGGTGTCCCGGTCGAGTCTCAAGGGTCGCGAACCCACACACTCAACCTCCACTGCAGAGTACCACCGATCATCACCGATCGATGAAAAGTTTCACGCTTCCATCAGAACACTGGGCTCCAGTCCAAACTGCATGTTACTCGCTTTTCCCGCTGAATAGGCTTCGACTCTCTGTCGACTTACGCCGTAGCCACTCAATCAGCTCCACCTTCAACATGACTCCATGGTAGATGATCAGTCCACCCTCACGCCCCGTCAACTTCAAGCTCACATGTGCACCGTCTTGAATCAACCCCGCGCCATAGTCTTGTCGAAGCCACACAAGCCCTCTGGCCCGCGCCATGTGTTTCCATGCCCCAGAAGTCAGTCACCATTAGCATCACGCTCCTACATCGTCTTTGCCGATCCCACCACCGTCTTCTGTACCAACTGTCGATGTCAAAACCGGCGGATCTCGGGTAGGGGGTCCCGAACTATGCGTCTAAGGCGGATGGTAACAGGAGGGAGGGGACACGGTGTTTTACCCAGGTTCGGGCCCTCTTGATGAAGGTAAAACCCTACGTCCTGCTGTTGATCGAGAGGGGTGTGGCGTACCGCAAAACGGAGGAAACGGACTTGTGTTGGAGCGCCTACGGTCGAAACCGGGTCCTGTTCATCGAGAGAGGTGTGACGTACCTCAAAACGGGACTCCACGGGCTAATGTTCATCCACCGTCTACTGCATCACTCGGCCCCGACCACCCACCTTAGCCGAGAACTCCCTGAAATTTTCCTCGCCCTCGCTTCTACCACGATTTTTTCCATCATGGGCGGCCCAAAGAATGTCATGCAGGTGCGTCTCCGGCCCGCTCAGGACGAAAAGCCCATTTTCTGTCATGATTTTTTGTCATAGAAGTAGGAGCCCACCACATCCATGATGATACCGGGTTTTGTCACAATTATCGTCATAGATGTGTCATAAGCATGACAGAAAAGAAATTCGTTCGGCCCAAAATGTCATGGATGTGTCCTTTTGGTAGTGTTAGGTGTACCATCCAGCTGCAATTCTTTGCCTGTGTGGTCTCTCAGTATTGCAGGAGTCACTCGAGGCGAGTTGATCTAGTTGTCCTTCATTTGGACACTTCCTTGACCTTCTTCAACCTCATCCGCTTGTGCTGTTTTAGGATCTAACAATAGGCGCCTGAAGTTTTCCTGGATTCTATCGAAGTTCTTCTGCATGGTGGCAAAATTCTTGTTCACTGTTGCCTGAAATTGCTGAAACTCCTTGCGGTCTTCTTCTCTGTCCTGCCGTAGCGTCTGTTGGGGAACGTAGTAATTTCAAAAAATTTCCTACGCACACGCAAGATCATGGTGATGCATAGCAACGAGGAGGGGAGAGTGTTGTCTACGTACCAACGCAGACCGACTGCGGAAGCGATCACACAACGTAGAGGAAGTAGTCGTACGTCTTCTTCCCGATCCGACCGATCCAAGCACCGTTACTCCGGCACCTCCGAGTTCTTAGCACACGTTCAGCTCGATGACGATCCTCGGGCTCCGATCCAGCAAAGCGTCGAGGAAGAGTTCCGTCAGCACGACGGCGTGGTGACGATCTTGATGTACTACCGACGCAGGGCTTCGCCTAAGCACTGTAACGGTATGATCGAGGTGGAATTTGGTGGCAGGGGGCACCGCACACGGCTAAGGAACGATCTCAAGGATCAACTTGTGTCTCTTGGGGTGTCCCCTGCCCCCGTATATAAAGGATGAAGAGGGGGAGGCTGGCCGGCCAAGGAAGGGAGGCGCAGGAGGAGTCCTACTCCTACCGGGAGTAGGACTCCCCCCCTCAATCCTATTCCTAATAGGATTCCTTAAAGGGGAGAGGGAGAGAGAGCTGGCCGACCCCTCTCCTAGTCCTAATAGGACTAGGGAGAGGGGGGGAGGCGCAGCCCTATGTGGGCTGCCTTCTCACCTTTCCACTAAGGCCCATGTTAGCCCATTTGGCTCCCGAGGGGTTCCGGTAACCCTCCCGGTAATCTGGTAAAATCCCGATTTCACCCGGAACACTTCCGATGTCCAAACATAGGCTTCCAATATATCAATCTTTACGTCTCGACCATTTCGAGACTCCTCGTCATGTCCGTGATCACATCCGGGACTCCGAACAACCTTCGGTACATCAAAACTCATAAATAACTGTCATCGTAAAACCTTAAGCGTGCGGACCCTACGGGTTCGAGAACAATGTAGACATGACCGAGACACGTCTCCGGTCAATAACCAATAGCGGGACCTGGATGCCCATATTGGCTCCTACATATTCTACGAAGATCTTTATCGGTCAGACCGCATAACAACATACGTTGTTCCCTTTGTCATCGGTATGTTACTTGCCCGAGATTCGATCGTCGGTATCTCAATACCTAGTTCAATCTCGTTACCGACAAGTCTCTTTACTCGTTCTGTAATACATCATCTTGCAACTAACTCATTAGTTGCAATGCTTGCAAGGCTTATGTGATGTGCATTACCGAGAGGGCCCAGAGATACCTCTCCGACAATTGGAGTGACAAATCCTAATCTCGAAATACGCCAACCCAACATCTACCTTTGGAGACACCTGTAGACTCCTTTATAATCACCCAGTTACGTTGTGACGTTTGGTAGCACCCAAAGTGTTCCTCTCCGGCTAAACGGGAGTTGCATAATCTCATAGTCATTAGGAACATGTATAAGTCATGAAGAAAGCAACAGCAACATACTAAACGATCGGGTGCTAAGCTAATGGAATGGGTCATGTCAATCAGATCATTCAACTAATGATGTGACCTCGTTAATCAAATAACAACTCTTTGTTCATGGTTAGGAAACATAACCATCTTTGATTAACGAGCTAGTCAAGTAGAGGCATACTAGTGACACTCTGTTTGTCTATGTATTCACACATGTATTATGTTTCCGGTTAATACAATTCTAGCATGAATAATAAACATTTATCATGATATAAGGAAATAAATAATAACTTTATTATTGCCTCTAGGGCATATTTCCTTCAGTCTCCCACTTGCACTAGAGTCAATAATCTAGATCACATCGCCATGTGATTTACAGCAATAGTTCACATCACCATGTGATTAACACCCATAGTTCACATGTCATGTGACCAACACTCAAAGGGTTTACTAGGTCAGTAATCTAGTTCACATATCTATGTGATTAACACCCAAAGAGTTAGCTAAGGTGTGATCATGTTTTGCTTGTGAGATAATTTTAGTCAACGGATCTGTCACATTCAGATCCGTAAGTATTTTGCAAGTTCTATGTCTACAATGCTCTACACGGAGCTACTCTAGCTAATTGCTCCCATTTTTAATATGTATCCAGTTGAGACTTTAGATTCATCTGGATCAGTGCAAAAACTTGCATCGACGTAACCCTTTACGACGAACCTTTTTGTCACGTCCATAATCGAGAAACATATCCTTATTTTACTAAGGATAATTCTTGACCGCTGTCCAGTGATCTACTCCTAGATCACTATTGTACTCCCTTGCCAAATCAGTGAGGGTATACAATAGATCTGGTACACAGCATGGCATACTTTATAGAACCTATGAATGAGGCATAGGGAATGACTTTCATTCTCTTTCTATCTTCTGCCGTGGTCGGGCTTTGAGTCTTACTCAACTTTCACACCTTGTAACACAGGCAAGAAACTTTTCTTTGACTGTTCCATTTTGAACTACTTCAAAATCTTGTCAAGGTATGTACTTATTGAAAAACTTATCAAGCGTATTGATCTATCTCTATAGATCTTGAAGCTCAATATGTAAGCACTTTACCGAAGTCTTTCTTTGAAAAACTCCTTTCAAATACTCCTTTATGCTTTGCAGAATAATTCTACATTATTTCCGATCAACAATATGTCATTCACATATACTTATCAGAAATGCTGTAGTGCTCCCACTCACTTTCTTGTAAATACATGCTTCACGGCAAGTCTGTATAAAACTATATGCTTTTGATCACACTATCAAAGCGTTATTCCAACTCCGAGAGGCTTGCACCAGTCCATAAATGGATCACTGGAGCTTGTACACTTTTGTTAGCTCCCTTTGGATTGAACAAAACCTTCCAGTTGCATCATATACAACTCTTCTTCCAGAAATCCATTCAGGAATGCAGTTTTGACATCCATTTGCCAAATTTCATAATCATAAAATGCGGCAATTGCTAACAGGACAGACTTAAGCATCGCTACGGGTGAGAAAGTCTCATCGTAGTCAACTCCCTTGAACTTGTCGAAAACCTTTTGCGACAAAGTCGAGCTTTGTAGACAGTAACATTACCGTCAGCGTCAGTCTTCTTCTTGAAGATCCATTTATTCTCAATTGCTTGCCGATCATCGGGCAAGTCAACCAAAGTCCATACTTTGTTCTCATACATGGATCCCATCTCAGATTTCATGGCTTCAAGCCATCTTTGCGGAATCTGGGCTCACCATCGCTTCTTCATAGTTCGTAGGTTCATCATGATCTAGTAGCATGACTTCCAGAACAGGATTACCGTACCACTCTGGTGCGGATCTTACTCTGGTTGATCTACGAGGTTCAGTAGTATCTTGATCTAAAGTTTCATGATCATCATCATTAACTTCCTCTCTTATTGGTGTAGGTCTCACAGAAACAGTTTTCTGTGATGTACTATTTCCCAATAACGGAGTAGGTACAGTTACCTCGTCAAGTTCTACTTTCCTCCCACTCACTTCTTTCGAGAGAAACTCCTTCTCCAGAAAGTTTCCGAATTTAGCAACAAAAGTCTTGCCTTCGGATCTGTGATAGAAGGTGTATCCAATAGTTTCCTTTGGATATCCTATGAAGATGCACTTCTCTGATTTGAGTTTTGAGCTTATCAGGATGAAACTTTTTCTATAAGCATCGTAACCCCAAACTTTAGAAACGACAACTTTGGTTTCTTGCCAAACCATAGTTCATAAGGCGTCGTCTCGACGGATTATTGATGGTGCCCTTTTAACGTGAAATGCAGCTGTCTCTAAATGCATTAACCCCAAAACGATAGTGGTAGATCGTAAGAGACATCATATGATCGCACTATAATCTAATAAAGTACGGTTATGACGTTCGGACACACCATTACTGTGGTGTCCAGGTGGCGTGAGTAGTGAAACTATTTCACATTGTTTTTAACTGAAGGCCAAACTCGTAACTCAAATACTCTTCTCTACGATCAGATCGTAGAAACTTTATTTTCTTGTTACGATGATTTTTCACTTCACTCTGAAATTCTTTGAACTTTTCAAATGTTTCAGACTTATGTTTCATCAAGTAGATATACTCATATCTGCTCAATTCATCTGTGAAGATCAGAAAATAATGATACTTGTCGCGAAGCCTCAATATTCATTGGACCACATACATCAGTATGTATGATTTCCAACAAATCTGTTGCTCTCCATTGTTCCGGAGAACGGCGTTTTAGTCATCTTGCCCATGAAGGCATGGTTCGCAAGCATCAAGTGATTCATAATCAAGTGATTCCAAAATCCCATCAGCATGGAGTTTCTTCATGCGCTTTACACCAATATGACCTAAACGGCAAGTGCACAATAAGTTGCACTATCATTATTAACTTTGCATCTTTTGGTTTCAATATTATGATTATGTGTATTATGATCGAGATCCAATGAACTATTTTCATTGGGTGTGTAACCATATAAGGTTTTATTCATGTAAACAGAACAACAATTTATTCTTTACTTAAATGAATAACCGTATTACAATAAACATGATCAAATCATATTCATGCTCAACGCAAACACCAAATAACACTTATTTAGGTTCAACACTAATCCCGAAAGTATAGGGAGTGTGCGATGATGATCATATCAATCTTGGACCACTTCCAACACACATCGTCACTTCACCCTTAACTAGTCTCTGTTTATTCTGCAAATCCCGTTTCGAGTTACGAATCTTAGCAACTGAACTAGTATCACATACTGAGGGTTGCTATAAACACTAGTAAAGTACACATCAATAACATGTATATCAAATATACTTATGTTCACTTTGCCATCCTTCTTATCCGCCAATCACTTGGGGTAGTTCCGCTTCCAGTGACCAGTCCCTTTGCAGTAGAAGCACTTAGTCTCAGGCTTAGGATCAGACTTGGGCTTCTTCACTTGAGCAGCAACTTGCTTGCCGTTCTTCTTGAAGTTCCCCTTTTCCTTTGTCCTTTTCTTGAAACTAGTGATCTTGTCTACCATCAACACTTGTTTTTCTTGATTTCTACCTTCGTCGATTTCAGCATCACGAAGAGCTGGTCTATTTCCGTATCCCTTGCATATTATAGTTCATCACGAAGTTCTACTAACTTGGTGATGGTGACTAGAGAATTCTGTCAATCACTATCTTTATCTGGAAGATTAACTCCCACTTGATTCAAGCGATTGTAGTACCCAGACAATCTGAGCACATGCTCACTAGTTGAGCGATTCTCCTCCATCTTTTAGCTATAGAACTTGTTGGAGACTTCATATCTCTCAACTCGGGTATTTGCTTGAAATATTAACTTCAACTCCTGGAACATCTCATATGGTCCATGACGTTCAAAACGTCTTTGAAGTCCCGATTCTAAGCCATTAAGCATGGTGCACTAAACTATCAAGTAGTCATCATATTGAGCTAGCCAAACGTTCATAACGTCTGCATCTGCTCCTGCAATAGGTCTGTCACCTAGCGGTGCATCAAGGACATAATTCTTCTGTGCAGCAATGAGGATAAACCTCAGATCACGGATCCAATCCGCATCATTGCTACTAACATCTTTCAACACAATTTTCTCTAGGAACATATTCAAAAATAAAATACAGGGAAGCAACAACGCGAGCTATTGATCTACAACATAATTTAGCAAAATACTACCAGGACTAAGTTCATGATAAATTTAAGTTTCAATTAATCATATTTTAAGAACTCCCACTTAGATAGACATCCCTCTAATCCTCTAAGTGATCACGTGATCCAATCAACTAAACCATGTCCGCATCATCACGTGAAGATGGAGTAGTTTCCAATGTGTGAAATCACTTATGTTGATCATATCTACTATATGATTCACGCTCGACCTTTCGGTCTCCGTGTTCCGAGGCCATATCTGTATATGCTTGGCTCGTCAAGTATAACCTGAGTATTCCGCGTGTGCAACTGTTTGCACCCGTTGTATTTGAACGTAGAGCCTATCACACCCGATCATCACGTGGTGTCTCAGCACGAAGAACTTTCGCAATGGTGCATACTCAGGGAGAACACTTATACTTTGATAATTTAGTGAGGGATCATCTTATAATGCTACCGTCAATCAAAGCAAGATAAGATGCATAAAAGATAAACATCACATGCAATCAATATAAGTGATATGATATGGCCATCATCATCTTGTGCTTGTGATCTCCATCTCCGAAGCACCGTCATGATCACCATCGTCACCGGCGCGACACCTTGATCTCCATCGTAGCATCGTTGTCGTCTCGCCAATCTTATGCTTCCACGACTATCACTACTGCTTAGTAATAAGGTAAAGCATTACATTGCGATTGCATTGCATACAATAAAGCGACAACCATATGGCTCCTGCCAGTTGCCGATAACTCGGTTACAAAACATGATCATCTCATACAATAAAATTTAGCATCATGTCTTGACCATATCACATCACAACATGCCCTGCAAAAACAAGTTAGACGTCCTCTACTTTGTTGTTGCAAGTTTTACGTGGCTGCTACGGGCTTAAGCATAGAACCATCTCACCTACGCATCAAAACCACAACGATAGTTCGTCAAATAGACTCCGTTTTAACCTTCTCAAGGACCGGGCGTAGTCCATACTTGGTTCAACTAAAGTTGGAGAGACAGTCTCCGCAAGCCACCTATGTGCAAAGCACGTCGAGGGAACCGGTCTCGTGTAAGAGTACGCGTAAGGTTGGTCCGGATCGTCTCAACCAACAATACCGCCGAACCAAAGTATGACATGCTGGTAGGCAGTATGACTTGTATCGCCCACAACTCACTTGTGGTTCTACTCGTGCAAATAACATCAAACCATAAACTAGGCTCGGATGCCACTGTTGGGGAACGTAGTAATTTCAAAAAAATTCTACGCACACGCAAGATCATGGTGATGCATAGCAACGAGAGGGGAGAGTGTTGTCTACGTACCACACGCAGACCGACTGCGGAAGCGATCACACAACGTAGAGGAAGTAGTCGTACGTCTTCTTCCCGATCCGACCGATCCAAGCACCGTTACTCCGGCACCTCCGAGTTCTTAGCACACGTTCAGCTCGATGACGATCCTCGGGCTCCGATCCAGCAAAGCGTCGAGGAAGAGTTCCGTCAGCACGAACGGCGTGGTGACGATCTTGATGTACTACCGACGCAGGGCTTCGCCTAAGCACTAACGGTATGATCGAGGTGGAATTTGGTGGCAGGGGGCACCGCACACGGCTAAGGAACGATCTCAAGGATCAACTTGTGTGTCTTGGGGTGTCCCCTGCCCCCGTATATAAAGGATGGAGGGAGGGAGGCTGGCCGGCCAAGGAGGGAGCAGGAGGAGTCCTACTCCTACCGGGAGTAGGACTCCCCCCAATCCTAGTTCGAACTAGGATTCCCCGAAGGGGGAAAGAGAGAAGGGGCGGCCACCTCTCCTAGTCCTAATAGGACTAGGAGAGGGGGGAGGCGCGCGCCATGTGGGCTGCCCCTTTCTCACCTTTCCACTAAGGCCCATGTTGGCCCATTTGGCTCCCGGGGGGTTTCCGGTAACCTTCCGGTACTCCGGTAAAATTCCCGATTTCACCCGGAACACTTCCGATGTCCAAACATAGGCTTCCAATATATCAATCTTTATGTCTCGACCATTTCGAGACTCCTCGTCATGTCCGTGATCACATCCGGGACTGCGAACAACCTTTGGTACATCAAAATGCATAAACTCATAATAACTGTCATCGTAACGTTAAGCGTGCGGACCCTACGGTTCGAGAACAATGTAGACATGACCGAGACACGTCTCCAGTCAATAACCAATAGCGGGACCTGGATGCCCATATTGGCTCCTACATATTCTACGAAGATCTTTATCGGTTAGACCGCATAACAACATACGTTGTTCCCTTTGTCATCGGTATGTTACTTGCCCGAGATTCGATCGTCGGTATCCAATACCTTGTTCAATCTCGTTACCGGCAAGTCTCTTTACTCGTTCTGTAATACATCATCTGACAACTAACATCTTAGTTATAATGCTTGCAAGGCTTATGTGATGTGCATTACCGAGGGCGCCCAGAGGTACCTCTCCGACGATCGGAGTGACAAATCCTAATCTCGAAATACGTCAACCCAACATCTACCTTTGGAGACACCTGTAGAGCACCTTTATAATCACCCAGTTACGTTGTGACGTTTGGTAGCACACAAAGTGTTCCTCCGTCAACGGGAGTTGCATAATCTCATAGTCATAGGAACATGTATAAGTCATGAAGAATAGCAACAGCAACATACTAAACGATCGGGTGCTAAGCTAATGGAATGGGTCATGTCAATCAGATCATTCAACTAATGATGTGACCTCGTTAATCAAATAACAACTCTTTTGTCCATGGTTAGGAAACATAACCATCTTTGATTAACGAGCTAGTCAAGTAGAGGCATACTAGTGACACTTTGTTTGTCTATGTATTCACACATGTATTATGTTTCCGGTTAATACAATTCTAGCATGAATAATAAACATTTATCATGATATAAGGAAATAAATAATAACTTTATTATTGCCTCTAGGGCATATTTCCTTCAGCGTCTTGATGTCTAATTCAAGGGACTCCAGCTGCAATTCAGCCGTCGAACCAGAATCAGCCAGGCCCGTCATCTTGAAGTCGTCGGCTATCACCACCATAGAGGGGTGGGAGGGTGGGATGAACTCGTCACCACCGCCTACGCCGCCTCCTGCGCCTGCCTCCGATGGTACATGATCAGATCACATGAGCTGGGGTTTTACCACCCGAGAAGTAATCCCAGGCAACCAAATTGTACTCTGACTGCACCCGAACGCTGCCACTCTGGCCGCCACCTGATGTCGTCGTCGCCGGATTAGGGCTCGGAGAGGGATTTTATAGCTGCAACCAACCTCTACTTCGCCCCAATCAACTCCACTACCAAGAAAAGACTAGCTCTTGATACCAATTGTCAGGACCAGAGCTCTGAATTAAGCAATTTAACTACCGCAACATCGATTTGAGGGAAGAACAGGAGCTTGAAACTAGGGTTTCTTTGATAGAAAATGGGGAAAGTAGTTTAGCACGCCACTGGCGGCTAGGGTTTGCACCCAATACAAAACAACATGCCCTCTCTCATGGATTGTGGCTGGCTTTATAGCCACTACAAGTTGGTAAAAAGTAGAAGTAAAGCAAAACAGAGCACATGGCTATGTCGGGTAAGCTACAGCTACTCATTTGCATCAGCAGCCGCATGATGGCAGATCGATGGAGGAGAGATGCCCTCCGCTGATGAACCGTTATTTTTGAACCAGGACCACATGATGGAGGATCCACGGCCGTTATAGCTTCTGGCACGCTGGAACAGGGGAATACATGAACAGGGTCTGACAGATGGGTTGCGGGGCTTCGTCGTCATGCTATTCATCTTCCTGCGCTGCATCCGAGGATTCAATTTCGTTGGTTTCCTTATGTCTTGATTATTTCGTTGGTATGGAAGGGGGTTTTTTTTTGGGGGGGGGAGAGGGTGGCGGGGGTTGTCTCGGCTGAAACCCAAATAGCGGAGGCGATTGAATCAAAACTTGTTCTATGGCGTATGTTATCGATTTTGTCCCATATGGTGTGGCGGGAATGTAGGATCCTCTGTTTTAGGGATGCTTCCATGTGCCCGTGCACACTGTGTGCTCATCTTGATTGCTTCTCGGCCATGGATTCATGCCGATTGCTTCTTTGCCTGCTACTCCTCCGTTGTCGCCCTTTGCCTGCCTCCTACAACGCTGTCGTCACCCCAGGGAACCAGTGTAGGTGTTTGTCACAGCCTCCGTCGCTCTGTGGCCAACCTCCATCTTGTGCTTAATCACAAGTGTGCTTTGCCCACTATAGAAATAAACACATCTGGTAGACAAATTTAGCAACAAGCTATTAGAGCAAATAAGATCCCATGGTTTAATGCAGAAAAAGGTTGATTGGAGCCTACCTGATAGTTTCAAGCTCTTCACTACAATAATAGGTGCAGCGTCAACAAGGTCCAAGAGCTCTTCAACAAGTGCTGGCAAGATCATTCCAAAGATAAATGGTAACAATCTTATTCGTGCAGTCAAATTAGTTGTAAGTATCACACTTTAAGCTATCAATACAGTATACATCATATTTTTAGTCATCAACAAGTTAAGTTGCTGCTTACGAGTCATCTGCCAAGAACAATGTCATGCTTTGGGACCGACTCATTGTCAATCTTTCTTCTGATGGTGATAGTAGGTGATACACTTTGAACAGCACCAATGATATCCAGAGATAAAATATAGAACGGAGTAATTAGTCATACTGCATGCAACGAGGTACTGGGATTTATTGGTCTAATCCGGATGCTTGGTTCATGTTCCCCATTACTTTGTTGTTCATGATTTTTTTGGGGGGTCTGGATCTAAATGCATGACCTAGCACCAGGTTCTTGGAGTATTTTTCAACATAAACAAAATGTGCCCTGTCCTTTTTCCTTTGTTAAGATGCATTGATGCTCCTTGCTTTATTTATGCACATGCGCCGGCTGCTAGAGTTGGCTACAATTTTCTCTTATCCTGCGTCAGCTAACTTCAACCCAAATGGCAAATTGTGTCCTTTTGCCTGGACTATAATCATTATTCAGAATTTTGCAGCTGGCCAGTACAACATTCAGAACCAGTGAGTGACCCTGGGAAATATTTCTGTAAAAAGATACGCAGATTTTCTTGGTTGTTCCTGTGAAGCGGATGAAGATTGCTTGAAGTTAATGACACCGGGTGAACATATATTCCATTTTCAGTTGATCTATTGATGTTGTAGCTATGTCTTCATGAAGGAAGCTTGTTAATTTCATCTATTTTCTCTTTTAGTTCCACCAAAGCAAAAACATTCTCCTCTTGATTTTCTCGGTTGATTTTGTAGGCTGCGACAATGACTTCTGATCAGTAATTTGTTTGATAAGTAAATTTTGGTAGCTTGCACATATTCCTT
This sequence comes from Triticum urartu, assembly GCF_003073215.2. NCBI lineage: Eukaryota > Viridiplantae > Streptophyta > Magnoliopsida > Poales > Poaceae > Triticum > Triticum urartu. The sequence continues at coordinate 571,051,324 of NC_053027.1, forward strand.
TGCCGTGAGTGCAGAAGATGTGCATAATAAACTGGAAGCTCGATTGCCCATAAAAAGAAGCATTTGTCGTATTTTAAAAGCTCAAGCATCACACAACTCAATTAAATTAATGAAATTTGCCGACATGATCTAAGTTTGTTCACACAATGAACGGAATTGAAACAAATGCAAGATTAAAAGCTAATGAAAAAAAATCCAATCGAAGCCTCATGCTAGGAGAAGCTATTTATGGTATCTAGTCGCTGTAGAAGCTAGTGTTCTTCTTGCCGTCCTTGTTGGTGTTCTTGTTCCTCCGTCTGCACCGGTCGGTCTCCTCCACCCGCCGGACGGCGCGCTCCAGTGTGTCCACCCGCTCTGCCAGGGAGCCAATCAGAGTGCACTGCTGCGCGCTCTGCTCGCACAGTGCCGCCACCATCTCCATCAGTTTCTTCGCGTCCAGCCCGTCGGTGGTCACCGTTTTCTTCTCCTTATGTGCCTGTTCTTGCTGCTGCTGCGCTTTGGGTGGTGTAGGTTCCTTCTCGCCAGTGGAGACGTCGCCGTCTCCCGTCGCCACCATCTCCCACTCCCCCTCCGCCTCCGAGGCCTTCTCCCCTTCCGCCACCAGTTCGGTCTCGGCCTCGTCCACGACGACGTCGACGGGGCTCGCCACGTCAACCTCCATTGCCGCCGTGTCAGTTGTCTCGGCAACCAGAGGATCAGCCGCAGTGTTGTCCTCAACCGGCAGCTCCAACTCCGGTTCCATCCCATCCTCTGCTTCTTCCTCTGCATTCTGAACTTCCGGCGCATCGGCGGTCACCACCGCGGGCGCGGCCTCGAGAGCGTCAACTGCGTCCTGGAGCGTGAGCACGCGCCTGGTGACCCTCCTGCGGTACTCCCGGGCACCGCGCACGCCGTCGAGACGGAGCAGCAGCCGCATGAGCTCCTCCCCGAGGCCGATCCGCGCACGGGCGTCCTCGCGGAGCGCCTCCGCCTCGGCCGCCACCCTCGCGGCCACGGCCTTGGCCTGGCGCTCCACCGCACGCACCTCCCGCACCATGCGACGAGCGAGCAGCCCGCGCGCCGCCGCCTGCACCCTCGCCGCGGCCTCCTCCGCTGACGGCGCCGGCTTCCTCGGCACCGCGGGCGGCGAGTCAGGCTCGGGCCCTGTGACCTCCACCTCGTAGCAGTCGGGGCAGCTCTTCGGGGACCCGCTGCTGGGCCTGGGACGCGCCCTGGTCCGCGCCGCCGGCTCGGAGACTCTGAATCCAGGGAAGAAGCCGTCGTCGTGCTGCGTCGGGGCCCTCCGGCGGGCCGTCACGAGCGGCTCGGCGAAGAACGCGTCGACGGCGGGACTGTGGTAGTATGGATCGTAATCGTAGGCGTAGGGCGACGCAGGGTAGTAGCAGTCGTAGGGATCATACCCAAAAAAACCACGGCGTGCCATTGCTCTGTCGAGGTTGGGATATGCAGATCGAATCGCTCGGGTGAAATTTTGTTGTGACGAGAGAGGAGACCAGGGTCGGGTATATATGGGATGAAATAAAATTCCAGAAAGATCCGGTCTCTTCTCGTTTCCTTGGGGAAGGGGCGGGCCAGCTTTCCACAACATCCGGCGGTTGACGATGTCAACGTGAATCCATCTTGTGATTAACCAATTCCCACAAAGATTTATTCCAAAAAAAATCAATTTCCCAAAAGATCCGTGTAACTATAATTTTTTTTGCGAAAGTGTCATATATATATATATATATATATATATATATATACGATGCTAAAAAATTGGTCCTCGGATAAGTACGTCGTAAATTATGTTTTGTTTTGGTTTAAAACTGCGGCCTGTTCGCGGCATGGCTGCGGTAGTCGCATTTTCAACGTGTTCGCAGGGTCTCCGAGGTCTGTTTATTGTCATGGGTCGGAGCTACCGTGCAGGGCCCGGGTCGGCAACAATCTCTGCTTCTTCCTCTGCACGTAATATATCATGCGAATTTTCATCAAAAACCTGTGTTTGCATGTGATAGATTAAAAGACTAAAAACACATGCAGAAATCAGCTTGTTTTTCACCCCTTTTTTTGTCTTTATTGCAGGGTATAATGTAACATAATTTCAAATGAAATTTGACAGTTACTTAGAGCACATGCATATGTTTTTGTGCGAAAAAATAATAAAATCTTTTAAGTGTCAGTTTTTAACCTTTCAAAAAACATGCTCAGCGGCTACCATGCTCCAAAAATCCGCTTTGGCCGTTATGTACCTCTTCAAAAATCCGCTTTGGCTGTTAAAGAAAAAAATTACAACTGCCATGAGTTTAAAGAAAGTGTTTTGTGCGTTTGGAAAATGTTCAACATGTTTTTTTTGGAAAATGTTACACATTTGTTAAATTTTTTAACGTTATTTGAAAATGTTCGTCATGCATACAACTTTTTTTGCAATGTGTATTTAAAAAATGATTATACAATTGTGGTTTAACATACTGTAAATTCATTTGATCTACAGCAGAATTATTTTGAGCTAATATCACCATTGTGGTTTACCTGATTTGGCAAAGTACAAAAATGATTATAACTGAATGTATTCACAGTCTAAAGATGTCAAAAATATTTGAATAGGTAGCATGACAACTTAATCACCAATATTACAACGATGTCCATTGGAACAATGTGAATTGACTTGGAGCCTTTGGATAACTAACATCAGACTATGTAGGCATGTTTGAAGACAAAATAAAAAGGTTTACCACCATTTCTCATCAGAAAAGGAAGAACGGAATATGCACAAAAAGTAATCAGAACATACCATGTTGCATGTCCTTGCAAGCCATTTCCTTCATGTGTCTCCAAAAGAAAGTTAACGACACGTACTTGTACAGTCATGCGTTCTGCAACCTATGCATAGTATAGCATATTAAACTCACTTGTATTTGAAATTTTGTACGGGTATATTGCTTCAATAAATTTTGATGTAATGAAACAGTTGTATAATTATAAAAATTACTATTACTAAAATAAAAGGTGCAGACAAAGGAAAATCTAGACATAAAGCAGAAACACAAAGTCAAGAAAGATTGAATTTAGCTACGCTGAGAAACATGAACTATCTTGATGAATTTACAGTATAATCACCATTTCAATAGAGGCAGCTCTGAGTGACATATGGCCTTGAGATAATTTTTTCTAATATGTATGTAAATTAATGAACAACAAGTGCAATGAAGCCAACCTTATCAACATATCCATATCCAGTGCTTGTAATTGGTGTGACGATGCGAGCGACGGCGGCGGCTTGCCCGAGTAATGGTCCGCAAACAGTTGTAACTATTCACAGCCAAATATGAAATGGTTATGGATTCGGAACTTCAAGGCTACAAGCCTACAACCCACAGAGAGCTATCTATTCAAGCAGCAAAGAAAAACATTAGAGAAGATCAAAGAATGGACCTGATTTTTTTTAATGCGTCATCCAGATATTACCAATGATGGGTGGCATCGTCTTCCCCTCCAAGACTCTAAAATTCTTCAGGTAGTCCTCAAGAACCTGCGAAGGAATAAACTATGTGCGTCATCCAGATATACCCAAATAATCTCAGCATGCCGTCAATGCGTAACATCAACTTAAAAGTCTTAGGCCACAAGATTAAATACACTCATGGTCAGAACAATACAAAATGGTTGCCATAAAAAACCAAATATTTCAAAACTTTCATGCTCACTTGTCCAGTCCTTCAAGAGCAGTAAGAGCAACTCAACATTAGGCACATATAAGTACCATTTCAGTGTCTCACTATTTCACAATTTAACTCACATGAAATGTTAATCACAAACCAAACACCAGCACATCATATCACGTCAGAACCATATTAATAACCCAGTTAGCACCACTGGACTAAATCATCAACATGACATACAAGATGCAGAGGTGAGCATTTTATGTGCTAACATAGATAAACCTAAGCCTTCTGCAGGAGAATGGCGAATTGATCAAAGGATCTTGGTGTCGCTGCAGAGCACAAAAGTAGGAACTCTGCATTGTTGGAGATTACCCAATGATCTCTTTCTTGCCAGATCTAGCACCATCAAGCCCATCCTCCTTTAGCATTCGAAGCATTCCCAACACCCAAAACTGCCGTACAAGAGCGGCCTCCTTCTAACTACAGTATTATTGTACAATAATTTTCTCATAAAGAACCAGCCCACAAAAACTATAATATCAGTCAATGGGTTGTGTTTGTTGGAATTAACCACGACGTGCGTGGAACTGTGTCCGGTTCGTACACAGAAGCAGTCATCAGGTAGGATTAGAAGTAGAGACGAGTAGGTTAGCTTCTAGTGTCTATCTTGCATATTATATGCGTGTACCCCTACCCCTTGTACAACCGTGAGTTGGTGAAGCAATAAAGTAAAATCACCACGTACGATACGTACGTGTGGCAATCAGCAGAAGTCTCGCGTGCGTGCGTGCGTTTGATGAGTTGTGTACGTGCGTGTTTAGGCTTGGAGATCAGTGAGCTGAGGCCAGTTTTGCACTGCGGTGCATCTGCTTCGTACGGTGCGTCTCGACGTAAAGTATCTCGTTGGGTCTGGCCGGCTCGGGGCTGAAACTAAGATAGTCAGCGAGCTCTGTTCATCATCGTCGTTCGTCGTCGGTGACGACGGCGTCGGGACTGGGCCAACAATTGGTATCTAGAGCAAGGTTGATCTTGTAGTAACGGGAGGTCATGTTGGACGACGAGAAGACCAAAAAGCTGGTGGAGTACTCCGATGTGGCTAAAGTAATTGCTGCTCCTGTCAGATCGGAGTAGCCACGATTTGACCATGGGAACTTCGTGGTGTGGGCGACCATGATGGAGTGGGCGCTCGAGGCCAATGAGCTCTGGGAAGCCGTCGACCCCGGCGGTAACGAGTACCTGAAGGGTGGTGCCTTGTATCGGAAAGATCGCCAGGCTATCACGGCCATCTGCTCGGTGACGCTGGTGGACGTGCAGCAGCATCTAATCTCGAAGACATCAGCGAAGGAGACGTGAGACACACTCAAGACGTTGCATCTAGGGCACTCGCGTGTGCGCGAGGCGAACTTGCAAACTTTGCTGAAAAGTTACGAGAACCTGAGAATGGGAGAAGATGAGACGGTGGACGCCTTCGCAGCGAGGGTTGCCTCGATGGTGAACGGGATTCGCGGTCTCGGCGAGAAATTGAAGGACATCTCCGTGGTCAGGCATTTCCTACGTGCCGCTCCACCGCGCTACATGCCGATTGTGTCAGCGATCGAGCAATGTGTTGATCTCAAGACTCTCACTTTGAATGATCTGGTTGGTCGCTTCAAGGCGCATGATGAGCGGATGAAATTGAGTTACGGTGACGCAAAGCAGGATGAGTACCTGATGCTTACACGCGCTCAGTGGCAAGCGATGGTTTTCAAGGAGAACAATTTCAAGAAGGCGTTTGGTAGTGGCGCAAAGTACCGTCCCGCAAAGGACACCGACGAATAGTCGGAGAAGCCAAAGAAGAAAAAGTTCGACAAGAGGAAGATCCGCTGCCACAACTGTAATCTGCTCGGGCACTTCAAGTCGGAGTGCAAGAATTCCCCTAAGGAGAAGGTGCGCATGGTCCAGGAAGATGATGAAAGTGACATGATGTTGATGTGTGAACTCATGGATGAGGAGGATCCAGTTCTTCAAGTATCGGCTAAAGAAATTGTCGAGCTCCGTGAAGAAAAAGTTCGCTCCCAAGATTATGGTTCGGAAACTCGTGTCGATGTTACAGATGCAGGAGATGATTCCGAAACTTGCGTTGATGCTACAGATACATATATCACTTTGTCTGACAAAGATAAAACAGCGTACGTGACGCCTGAAGTCCACGAAGCACAATATGCTGGTGCTAGATTGGATGCATGTGCGTGCAAACAATAGCAAGGCGAGGGTGTCGCCGTTGTCATATCCGCGTCAGAAAGTAGCCAAAGCGTTCTGCAGACAGGAGTGCTCGGTCTCCCAGCGAGCGATGCTAGGAGAGCTATGTCTGGTAGCGCACGCACGCACGCTCCATACTTGGCAGGAGGCTGGCCAGAAAGCAGCCCGAGAGAGGTGGATGAGACACCACTAGTGGACCATGAAAAGGGCGCCTCACGTCAACCCAAACCAGCAAACAGTACAGCAGCTGGAGGTTCATTAAGAAGCACAGAGTGGAGGCTTAGAAGCAATAGTCTGAGCATCGGGCTTCAAAAGTGCAGCAGCAAGAGCATATAAACAGGAGGGCTGGCTAGCTCACGTGAAAATGCTAGCTTTGCCAATTGCTATGAGCAAAGAAAATAGCAAGGCATCGCTTCTGAAGGTACAAGGAGCCGCGCAAGCAAAGTTGTCTCCGACAGTAATGGAGGAAAGGACACAACCACCCACGTCCGTACATCCAGAACCGGTGTTACAACAATATTCGAAGTAAGCTCTTCGAACGATTGACCCGGCAAAGATGAGAAGGAGTGGATGCTCGTGTCTAAGTGCCGAGGAACTGGCAGATTTTAATGACGCAAATACGATGGAGTGTTGGCGTCAGGCTATGAAAGAAGAATTGAGGTCGATCCACGACAATAATGCATGGAAGCTTGTGGATCTTCCCAACAATGAAAAAGCCATGGATCTCAAGTGAGAATTTGTGATCAAGAAAGATGTCGAAGGGTCCGTGAAGCACAAAGTAAGGCTAGTGACCAAAGAGTACGTGCAAGAGGAAAGTGTGGACTTCGAAGAAGCGTTCGTTCCCGTTGCAAAGATGGAATCGGTGGAATTACTCATCGCTCTCGCGGTTCAGAAATCATGGAAGATACATCAAATGGATGTAAAATCCGTGTTCTTGAAAGGAGAGTTACAAGGAGACGTCTATGTGAACCAACCACCGATATTCATCAAAGAGGGAGAAGAACACAAGGTACTAAAGTTACACAAAGTCTTGTACGGGCTACGACAAGGCTCTCGGGCATGGAGCATCAAACTTGATCATACATTGATTTCTCTTGGATTTGAGAAAGCCCCACTAGAGCATGCGATGTACAAGAGAGGTGAAGGAAGGGATCGTCTACTAGTTGGCATCTACGTCGACGACATGTTGATAACTGGAGCAGATGAAGAGGTGATTGCAAAGTTCAACCTACAAATGAAGGAGATTTTCAAAGATGGATGATCTAGGGCTATTGAGTTACTACCTCAGGATCGAGGTACATCAAAAGTTGGAAGGGATCACACTATGCCAGGAGGCATATGCAAGGAAGGTACTTGAAAGCCATGGCTTGAAAGATTGCAATCATATTGTTGCTTCAATGGAACCTCGTCTTGAGATGAGCAAGAAGGAGATGGTGAAACTACTCGGCTATAGTGCTAGTGACAAGGAAAGGATTGTTGATGACCGTAAGAGTTGTTGGGGAACGTAGCAAAAATTCAAAATTTTCCTACGTGTCACCAAGATCTATCTATGGAGAAACCAGCAACGAGGGGAAGAAGAGTGCATCTACATACCCTTGTAGATTGCTAAGAGGAAGCGTTCAAGAGAACGGGGTTGAAGGAGTCGTACTCGTCGTGATCCAAATCACCGGAGATCCTAGTGCCGAACGGACGGCACCTCCGCGTTCAACACACGTACAGCCCGGTGACGTCTCACATGCCTTGATCCAGCAAGGAGAGAGGGAGAGGTTGAGGAAGACTCCATCCAGCAGCAACACAACGGCGTGGTGGTGGTGGAGGAGCGTGGTGATCCAGCAGGGCTTCGCCAAGCACCGCGAAATATGAGGAGAAAGAGAGGTAGGGCTGCGCCAGGGAGAGGTCAGAAAACTCATCTATTGGCAGCCCCAAGTCCTCAAGTATATATAGGGGAGAGGGAGGGGTGCGCCCCACCTAGGGTTCCACCCTAGGGGCGGCGGCCAGCCCCAATCCCATCTAGGGTGGCGGCCAAGTGGAGGGGGAGAGGGAGGCGCACCAGGCATGGGCCCTAAGGCCCATCTGCCCTTAGGGTTTGCCCCCCTTCCTCCCCTTAGGTGCCTTGGGCCCTTGTGGGGGGGCGCACCAGCCCACACTTGGCCCATGCAGCCCTCCGGGGCTTGTGGCCCCATTTGGTGGACCCCTGGTACCCTCCCGGTGGTCCCGGTACGTTACCCATAAAACCCAAAACTTTTCCGGTGACCAAAACAGAACTTCCCATATATAAATCTTTACCTCCGGACCATTCCGGAACTCCTCGTGACGTCCGGGGTCTCATCCGGGACTCCGAACAACATTAGGTAACCACATATCAACTTCCTTTATAACCCTAGCGTCATCGAACCTGAAGTGTGTAGACCCTACGGGTTCGGGAACCATGCAGACATGACCGAGACAACTCGCCGGTCAATAACCAACAGCGGGATCTGGATACCCATGTTGGCTCCCACATGCTCCACGATGATCTCATCGGATGAACCACGATGTCAAGGATTCAATCAATCCCGTATACAATTCCCTTTGTCTAGCGGTACGATACTTGCCCGAGATTCGATCGTCGGTATCCCCATACCTTGTTCAATCTCATTACCGGCAAGTCTCTTTACTCATTCCGTAACACATCATCCCGTGATCAACTCCTTGGTCACATTGTGCACATTATAATGATGTCCTACCGAGTGGGCCCAGAGATACCTCTCCGTTTACACGGAGTGACAAATCCCAGTCTCGATTCGTGCCAACTCAACAGACACTTTCGGAGATACCTGTATTGTACCTTTATAGCCACGCAGTTACGTTGTGACGTTTGGCACACCCAAAGTATTCCTACGGTATCCGAGAGTTGCACAATCTCATGGTCTAAGGAAACGATACTTGACATTATAAAAGGCTTTAGCATACGAACTATACGATCTTGTGCTATGCTTAATTAGGATTGGGTCTTGTCCATCACATCATTCTCCTAATGATGTGATCCCGTTATCAACGACATCCAATGTCCATGGTCAGGAAACCGTAACCATCTATTGATCAACGAGCTAGTCAACTAGAAGCTTACTAGGGACATGGTGTTGTCTATGTATCCACACATGTATCTGAGTTTCCTATCAATACAATTCTAGCATGGATAATAAACGATTATCATGAACAAGGAAATATAATAATAACTAATTTATTATTGCCTCTAGGGCATATTTCCAACAAGAGTACCTCGGACGTGACATATTTTCTTGGAGGAAGCATAGTAAGCTGGCTATCACGAAAAGCATAAAGTGGTGTCCAAGCCCCGGGCGTCATGCAAAAGAGGGCCATTTTGTGAAATATTTTCAGATTAAGGCCATTTTGTGTTGAATTTTCAGAAAAGGGCCAGTTTTGTTCATTTTCACGCGTGCGTTTGAGTATCGAGCCCAAAGGCTGTTGTGTACGTGCGTGTTTAGGCTGGGAGATCAGTGAGCTCAGGCCAGTTTTGCACTGCGGTGCATCTGCTTCATACGGTGCATCTCGACGTAAAGTATCTCGTTGGGTCTGGCCGGCTTGGGGCTAAAACCAAGATAGTCAGTGAGCTCTATTCATCATCGTTGTTCGTCGTCGGTCGTATCGTCGTCGCCGGAAGTACTCGGCGTCGGGACTGGGCCAACAGTGTTTGGAGAACCATAATGATTAGATCTAAAAAAGCATTTTCACACCGGTATTTGGAGACAATGTGTGCAACAGCCGCAACCGGATGTTGAGAACGAAGAGCTATTACCAAACAACATACATTACAGGTCGGCCCCCGCGGCAGGCTCCCACTCGAGGTGGTCGATGGCTACGGCCAGGAGCCCGCTGCCACCGAGGCTGAGCTCATCGGCATCGGCGGAGATGACATGGTCAAGTAGCACTGAGCATGTCGCCTTCCCCGTGTCCGCCTCCTTTCCCAACGACCTCGGCCGGCCATCGAAGCAAACCGCGCCGCCGCCATCGAGCCATGCCGTGACGCCATCCACGAGACCGTTGTACTCATGCTAGAAGTGATGTGATCAGCTATTTAGGTAATGCAAGAGGTTTCACCATTTCATAAATGCATAATTTCAGGAGAAGTTCATCAATCATTTTGCCGCAGTACAAGGGAGCAATGATTGCTCAGTTGACCTAATTCGGATTCTGTCCAGCTGCTCTAATCAGATCAAATTGTTGGGAAACATTGCATGGAAAATAAAAAAAATTACGCACACGCAAGATCTATCCATGGAGATGCATAGCTACGAGAGGGGAAGATCATCTTCATACCCTTGAAGATCCCTAAGCGGAAGCATTTATCAACGCGGTTGATGTAGTCGTACACCTTCACGGCCCGTCCCGATCAAGTACCGAACGTGCGTCACCTCCGCATTCAGCACATGTTCAGCTCGATGACGTCCTCACCTTCTCGATCCAGCAAGAGAGGCGAAGCAGTAGATGAGTTCCGGCAGCATGACGACGTGGTGACGGTGGTGGTGAACAACAATCTCCGCTGGGCTTCGCCAAGCACTACAAAAACTATGACGGAGAATAAACTAGAGGGTTAGGGTTGCGGGCACACGGCTTGGTGAATCTTGATGTGTTCCAGGTGCTAGCCCTGCCCCTCTATTTATATGTTGAGCCCTGGGGTCGTAACTTGGAGAAAGAGCCTCCTCAAAGTCGTTTTTTCCCGCAAGGAAGAGTCCTTCTCGGACTTACAGGACCAGAGGCCATAGTCCTTGGCGTCTGGCCTAGATGCCACGGGCCTCGGCATCTGGCCCAGGGCCAGCCGTCAAGGTCTCCGGCGTTTGGCCCCCTAGCCTCCGCAAAACTCCTTTTGCACCGACCTAAAGCCCCGTGGGCTTTACCCCTTGGCCTAACCATATCATCCTATATATCAATCTTTACCTCCAGACCATTCCGGAGCTCCTCATCATGTCTGTGATCTCATCCGGGACTCCGAACAACATTCGGTCACCAACATACATAACTCATATAATACTATATCGTCAATGAACGTTAAGCGTGCGGACCCTACGGGTTCGAGAACTATGTAGACATAACCGAGACGCTTCTCCGATCAATAACCAATAGCGGGACTTGGATGCCCATATTGGTTCCTACATATTCTACGAAGATGTTTATCGGTGGAACCTTTATGACAACATACGTAATTCCCTTTGTCCATCGGTATGTTACTTGCCCGAGATTCGATCGTGGGTATCTTCATACCTAGTTCAATCTCGTTACCGACAAGTCTCTTTACTCGTTCCATAATACATCATCTCGTAACTAACTCCTTAGTCATTTGCTTGCAAGGCTTCTTATGATGTGTATTGTCGAGAGGGCCCAGAGATACCTCTCCAATACTCGGAGTGATAAATCCTAATCTCAATCTATGCCAACTCAACAAACACCTTCGGAGATACCTGTAGAGCATCTTGATGATCACTCAGTTACGTTGTGATATTTGATAGCATACAAGGTATTCCTCCGGTATCCGGGAGTTGCATAATTTCATAGTTGAAGGGATATGTATTTGACATGAAAAAAGCAATAGCAATAAACTGAACGATCATTATGCTAAGCTAACGGATGGGTATTGTCCATCACATCATTCTCCTAATGATGTGATCCTATTATCAAATGACAACACATGTCTATGGTTAAGAAACCTTAACCATCTTTTGTAACATCCCAAATTTTCAATTTGGAATGTTATACATAGGTCATCATATGCATATCATATTTTATTTGCATTTCGTTTGCGATCCTAGAAATCCTAAGCAACTCAAGGACCCACGGAGAGAGTTGGGGATTTTATTATTTTCATATTTGAATTTTCTCAAATATTGAAAAGAGGATCATTTTGGTTTTAATTATTTTTCTCTCCAAAATATTTCAAAAAAATGAGAGGAGATAAAATGACTTCTCCAAAATAAAACAAATATTGGAGGAAAAATGTTAAAATCAAATAAATAATTTTTATTTGGATTTTATTGCTATTTTATTCGAATTAGAAAAATATGCATTATTATACAAATTGCATTTTTAGGCCAAGAAAATGTTCACTATGTTCTAAATATTTTATTTAGACGGTGAAAATTGTTTTTGGCATTTTTAGAAAAAAAAATTATATTTATTTAGGATTTTTCCTTTTCGGCGGAATTTATTTATTTAGGATTTTTCCTTTTCGGCGGAATTTATTTTTGGCACGGTATGATTACGATATTAACCAATTTAGTTGTGAACCTTGTTAATTACATAGCAGCAGCAACAACAACAAAGCCTTTAGTCCCAAACAAGTTGGGGTAGGCTAGAGCTTAGACCCATAAGATCTCGCAACCAACTCGTGGTACTGGCACCTGGATAGCTAGCTTCCACGCACCCCTATCCCTGGCTAGTCTCAGCTTTCAGAGCCATCATGACTTCTCCAGTCAACTCAGATCCCGTTCATATCGAATCGAACTCAACACAATGTAATCTTTTGGCATAAGGCTTTCAAACTAGCAACTATATACTATGTGATTCTTTTTTGTATTAGCGATGCCAATGATAGCTAGTCCGGGTCATGGTCAGGTATAGGCTTGGGAGTTGGGACATGGACCTTGTAACACCCCGGATATGATTTACCTAATATGTAATCCAACTCTTGCCGTTTCCAGCGTTAAGTTATTTTATTTTCTCGGGTTCGGGTTTTTGTCTCCGTGTGTTGTTGTTGTTGTTGTCATGCATCTCATATCATGTCATCATGTGCATTGCATTTGCATACGTGTCCATCTCATGCATTCGAGCATTTTCCCCGTTGTCCGTTTTGCATTCCGGCGCTCCATTCTCCTCCGGTGGTCATTTCTACCTTCTTCTCGTGTGTGGGGATTAAACATTTCCGGATTGGACCGAGACTTGCCAAGCGGCCTTGGTTTACTACCGGTAGACCGCCTGTCAAGTTTCGTACCATTTGGACTTCGTTTGATGCTCCAACGGTTAACCGAGGGACCGAAAAGGCCTCGTGTGTGTTGCAGCCCAAGTTGGTAATCAGAGCCTTCCCCGACCTTAGGAGCCCCCACTGATTGATCATTTTTAGCAGTCGTTGTTGAGTCTAGAAAAATGTTTTAGGTCATTTAGGAATTATATATCGGAGAGTTCAGGAATTCTTTTTACTCCCCAGTCCCTTCATCGTCTGGTAAGGCATCCTGACATAGAGTTTTGACTCTTCTCTTCTCAAATTTCACTAAAAAAAATTTAGGATCACGCGGGTATCTTGGAATCATTCCGATGGTTTTGTGACGAGAACATTGTTCTTGGTGCCTCCTGTCATTTAGGGGTTGTGGCAGTGTCCTGGGGAGTTGAGCTCCGAGGTGTTGTCGTCACAATTTTATCGTTGCAATTCTGGAATACCTGAGTTTAGTTCGCCGACATCGAAAATCTCTTTTATGCAGTTGTTGGTGAGATAACCTCGACGCCACCCAGTACTGGGGCGGGAGTTCGGCAGTATTGCCATAACTTGTATAACGGATGCTTTTCGAAGGTTGAGGTAGATGGTTTCCGAAGTTTTCTCGGTTATGTGTTGAAGGATGGATACAGCTGGATGTAGGATTTGCTAGATTTGGGTGAGATATTATGCTTCCCCTGTATCCCCAACACCTGATTGCATAACCGGAAAGGTTCGGGAGTTTCATAGGTGGGAATTCTTGTAGCTCTAGTTCTTCTTCCACGGATATTTGGTTTGAGATTGGGATTTCTTACCGAGTATTCGTTCTTGATCCGTACCTTGTTGATTTATTCCTCTACCTAAATTCTATGTGGCTTCTCAATTTATGGATATGTGACCATTTCATTTGTAATGCATTCGTTCATTTTGTTCGGATGTGAAGGCTATATGTTGCAATTTCATTCCGTTGGATTCAGCTTCAATATTTATCTATCAATGTGCTAATGGATGTCAACCTCTTCAGGATGGCTCCTCCAACGCGGACGACTCCGAATCCTGATCCGCCACCACCTCCTCCTCCTCTGGAGGCATGGCAAGCTGTGATGGCCGCTACCAATGCAAACACGCAGTTGATCATGCAAATTCTTCAAGAGCGCAATCAAGCGAACCAAGGCAACCAAGGCAACAATCAGAATCACTTTGCTACACTCAACCAGTTCCTTGCTAACGGGCCAAAGACTTTCAGCAATTGTGTTGAGGCAACTGATGCTGACGATTGGCTCGTGGACTTATGCAAGCATTTCGAGTGCAGTAACGTCAGGCCTGAGGACTTTGTCAAGTTCGCTTCCTTCCAACTCAAAGACCAAGCTGTAGAATGGTTCCAGCAGTACAAGGATTCCAGAGGAGGCCGTGTGATTACCTGGGATGAATTCCGTCAAGACTTCAAAGCTCATCATATTCCTCAGAGCATGGTTGAAAGCAAGCATGAGGAATTCCGCATCCTGAAGCAAGGCTCTTTGTCTGTCTATGACTACAACAAGTTGTTTCAGAAGCTCGCCCGCTTTGCTAAGCAGGACGTCCCTGACGAGAAGAGCATGATATACTAGTTCAGGGGTGGTCTTAGAGAAGAAATCCAGCTAGCTCTTGTTCTCTTTGAGCCCTTGAGGTACGATGAGTTCTACAACATGGCATTGAAGCAAGAGGCTGCTCAACTGAGGTGTGATGCTTCGAAGAAGCGAGTCAGAGATGCTACTCCTTCTTCCTCTACTCAAGTGGCCAAGCAGCAGAAGTATTGGCTTCCTCCTCCTCCGTTCCGTCAGCCGTATCAGAAGAGCAAAGGTGGCAGTGGATCTTCCCACCCACCCAACCCTGGCTTTCAGAACAAGACTTTGTCTCAACCTCCAAGATCGAGTGCTCCGTACCACCGTCCGCTTTCAGAGGTCACGCGCAACAAGTGCCAACAGAAGGGTCACTATGCCAACAAATGCTTCAATCAGAGGCGTCTCCCTCCTCCTCCTCCTGTGAGATCGGCAAGTACAACTGTGGTCAAGCATAACACCAAGCATGCCAAGGTCAATTTGATGAATGCAGCTCAGGCAGAGGACTCGTCAGATGTCATCATGGGTAACCTTCCTGTTAACGATATTCCTGCAAAAGTTCTTTTTGACACTGGTGCATCGCATTGCTTTATTTCCAAACCTTTTGCATCAAAGAATGAGTGCGATTATCAGTATCTACAAAGTGCCTTGCAAATCGTGTCACCGGGCAAGCAAATGACAGCTAATACCTGCATCCCGGATGTTACTATCACGTTGGGCGACTACAAATTTCTAGCTTCTCCTATTGTTTTGGGCGACTCAGATATTGATCTTATTCTCGGAATGGATTGGCTTTCTAAGCACAAGGCGCATCTTGATTGTGCAGCCAGGCAGATTCAATTAACTCATTCGTCTGAGGATGTAATTGTCTTTGCTGCTCGTGATGATACCATCCATCTGTTTTCTCTCAATGAGAAGGGTGAAGTGGATGCCATCTCTCAAATTCTAGTCGTTTGCGAATATCAAGACGTCTTTCCAGAAGAGCTTCCAGGAATGCCTCCGCACCGGCCAGTTGAATTCGTCATCGATCTTGAGCCTGGCACGGAACCAGTTTGCAAGCGTCCTTATAAGCTCGGACCTGAAGAGTTGAAGGAGCTGAAGAAGCAACTCGATATTCAAGAGCGAATGGGTCTCATTCGGCCTAGTTCTTCTCCGTGGGGTTGTGGAGTTCTTTTTGTGAAGAAGAAGGATGGAACGGACCGGCTTTGTGTTGATTACCGTCCATTGAACAAGAAGACTATCAAGAACAAATACCCACTTCCCAACATCAACGAGTTGCTCGAACAACTCAAAGGTGCCCAAGTATTCTCCAAGCTTGATCTCCATAGGGTTATCACCAGATTCGAATCCGTGAGCAAGATATTCCCAAGACGGCTTTCAGGACAAGCTAAAGTTCATATGAATACACTGTCATGTCTTTTGGCCTCGTCAACGCTCCTCCAACTTTCTCCCGCATGATGAACTTCATCTTCAATGCCTACACCAATGACTTTCTTTTGGTCTATCTCGACGACATTCTGGTCTTTTTGAAGAACAAGGAAGATCATGCCAAGCACTTGCGTTTGGTACTCGATAAGCTCAGGGAACACCAGTTCTACGCCAAGTTCTCAAAGTGCGAATTTTGGCTCGATGAGGTTCTTTATCTTGGGCATATCATCTCTGCCAAGGGCATTGCGGTGAATTCTGAGAAGGTGTCTACAATTGTGAATTGGGAACCACCTCAGAACGTGAAGCAACTTCGTAGCTTCCTCGGTTCGTTGAGGTTCGTTAAGAACTTTTCAAAGATCGCGAAGCCTCTCTCAAATCTTCTCCAGAAGCACGTCAAGTACGTTTGGTCTCCGGAATGTGACATTGCTTTCAACACTTTGAAAGAGAAATTGGTCACTGCTCCAGTTTTGACTCCTCCCGATGAATCCAAACCGTTCGAGGTCTTTTGCGATGCCTCTCTCCAAGGTCTCGGTGCAGTGTTGATGCAAGAGAAGAAAGTTGTGGCTTATACCTCTCGCTAGTTGAAGCCCAATGAGAAGAACTACCCCACTCATGACCTCGAGTTGGCGACAGTTGTGCATGCTCTTTTGACTTGGAGACATCTCTTATTGGGAAGAAAAGTGGACATCTTCACTGATCACAAGAGTCTCAAGTACATCTTCACTCAGCCTAACCTCAACCTCAGGCAGACTTGATGGGTCGAAATGATTCAAGAGTATAATCCAAGTATCGAGTACACTCCAGGCAAGGACAATGTGATTGCTGACGCTTTGAGCAGGAAGGCTTATTGCAACAATCTGATTCTCAAGCCTTATCAACCCGAGCTTTGTGAAGCTTTCCGCAAACTTAATCTGCAAGTTGTTCCTCAAGGTTTCCTCGCCAACCTTCAAGTCTCTCCTACCTTGGAAGACCAGATTCGCCAAGCCCAACTTCTTGATGCTATGGTGAAGAAGGTGAAGATTGGGATTGCCAAGAGTCAACCCAAGTACAAGTGCTACCGCCTTGATGACAAGGATACTCTCTTCTTCGAGGATCGTATTGTTGTGCCCAAAGGTGGCCTTCGTAAAGTGATCATGAACGAGGCTCACAATTCACTCCTCTCCATCCACCCTGGGAGCACGAAGATGTATCAGGACCTCAAGCAGGCTTATTGGCGGACTCGACTGAAGCGCGAGATTGCTCAGTTCGTGAATGAGTGTGATGTCTGCAGAAGAGTGAAGGCAGAACACCAAAGGCCAGCTGGTCTCCTCCAACCTCTTGCCATTCCAGAATGGAAGTTTGACCACATTGAGATGGACTTCGTGACTGGGTTTCCAAAGTCCAAGCGTGGCAATGATGCTATATTCGTTGTCATCAACAAACTCACTAAAGTGGCTCACTTTTTGCCTATCAAAGAGTCTATCACTGCAGGTCAATTGGCGGAGCTCTACACCTCTCGGATTGTCTCTCTGCACGGTATTCCACAGGTGATCTCTTCAGACCGTGGCAGCATCTTTACCTCCAAGTTTTGGGAGTCTTTTCAAAAGTCCATGGGCACCAACATCCGCTTCAGCATAGCTTTCCATCCGCAAACTAGCGGTCAAGTCGAGCGTGTCAACCAGATTCTTGAAGATATGCTCAGGGCTTGTGTGATCTCCTTCGGCATGAAGTGGGAGGATTGCCTTCCATATGCTGAATTCTCCTACAACAACAGTTTTCAAGCAAGTTCGGGCAAGGCCCCATTCGAAATTCTGTATGGCAGGAAGTGCCGTACCCCTCTCAATTGGTCTGAAACAGGTGAACGTCAACTTTTGGGTAATGACTTAATCACAGAGGCAGAGGAGATGTGTAAAGTCATTCGAGATAACCTCAAAGCAGCCCAATCACGCCAGAAGAGCTACTATGATAGTAAGCACCGTGATTTGGCTTTCGAGATCGGAGATCATGTTTACCTTCGCGTCTCTCCAATGAAAGGTACTCGTCGCTTCGGTATCAAAGGGAAGCTTGCCCCTAGATACGTGGGACCTTTCAAGATCGTCAGCAAGAGAGGCGATCTCGCCTATCAACTCGAGCTTCCTTCAAACTTTGCAAATGTACATGACGTGTTCCATGTCTCTCAGCTCCGCAAGTGCTTCAAGACTCCTGAATGCACCGTCAACTTCGAAGACATTAATCTCCAAGAAGATCTCTCTTATCGTGAGCACCCAGTTGCTATTCTTGAAGAGACTGAACGCAAAATTCGCAATAAGTCAATCAAATTCCTCAAAGTCAAGTGGTCACACCATTCCAACCGTGAAGCCACCTGGTAACGCGAGGATCACCTCCGTTCTGAGTACCCGGCGTTCTTCCAGTCCTAGATCTTGGGACGAGATCCTTTCGTAGTGGTGGAGTGTTGTAACACCCTGGATATGATTTACCTAATATGTAATCCAACTCTTGCCATTTTCGGCGTTAAGTTATTTTATTTTCTCGTGTTCGGGTTTTTGTCTCCGTGTGTTGTTGTTGTTGTCATGCATCTCATATCATGTCATCATGTGCATTGCATTTGCATACGTGTCCATCTCATGCATTCGAGCATTTTTCCCGTTGTCTGTTTTGCATTCCGGCGCTTCGTTCTCCTCCGGTGGTCATTTCTACCTTCTTCTCGTGTGTGGGGATTAAACATTTCCGGATTGGACCGAGACTTGCCAAGCGGCCTTGGTTTACTACCGGTAGACCGCCTGTCAAGTTTCGTACCATTTGGACTTCGTTTGATGCTCCAACGGTTAACCGAGGGACCGAAAAGGCCTCGTGTGTGTGTTGCAGCCCAACACCCCTCTAATTTGGCCCAAAACCCACCAAAACCCTCTCCATCATCTAGAGCGTTCGATCACGATCGCGTGGTCGAAAACCGCACCTCATTTGGACACTCCTAGCTCCCTCTATGCCTATAAATACCACGCCCATTCGAAATCACGGTTGGAACCCTAGTCGCCTCCCACCTCTCGCCGCCAGACGCGTTCGCTCGCGCCGGACACGTCCGACCCAGCCGCCGCCGCCACGTGTCCGCCTCCTATTCGCCGCGCCGCCGCCCCACTTCGTCGCCGCCGCCGGCCCGGGAGGCCCGGATCGGGCCCCCGAGGCCCACTTCGCCACCGCCGCCGCCCGGTGCCTCTTCCTCCCGAGGCGCCCCGTCTCTCCGCCGCACCGCCCCGCGCAGGCGCCGGTCTTCGTCGCCGGCGAGCTCCACCACACCGGCCCCGCCCGCTCTGGCCGTCGCCAGGCGCCGCGGACGCCACCGCTGAAGGAAATATGCCCTAGAGGCAATAATAAAGTTATTATTTATTTCCTTACATCATGATAAATGTTTATTATTCATGCTAGAATTGTATTAACCAGAAACATAATACATGTGTGAATACATAGACAAACAGAGTGTCACTAGTATGCCTCTACTTGACTAGCTCGTTAATCAAAGATGGTTATGTTTCCTAACCATGAACAAAGAGTTGTTATTTGATTAACGAGGTCACATCATTAGTTGAATGATCTGATTGACATGACCCATTCCATTAGCTTAGCACCCGATCGTTTAGTATGTTGCTATTGCTTTCTTCATGACTTATACATGTTCCTATGACTATGAGATTATGCAACTCCCATTTACCAGAGGAACACTTTGTGTGCTACCAAACGTCACAACGTAACTGGGTGATTATAAAGGTGCTCTACAGGTGTCTCCAAAGGTAGATGTTGGGTTGGCGTATTTCGAGATTAGGATTTGTCACTCCGATTGTCGGAGAGGTATCTCTGGGCCCTCTCGGTAATGCACATCACATAAGCCTTGCAAGCATTACAACTAATGAGTTAGTTGCGAGATGATGTATTACGAAATGAGTAAAGAGACTTGCCGGTAACGAGATTGAACTAGGTATTGGATACCGACGATCGAATCTCGGGCAAGTAACATACCGATGACAAAGGGAACAACGTATGTTGTTATGCGGTCTGACCGATAAAGATCTTCATAGAATATGTAGGAGCCAATATGGGCATCCAGGTCCCGCTATTGGTTATTGACCGGAGACGTGCCTCGGTCATGTCTACATTGTTCTCGAACCGTAGGGTCCGCACGCTTAACGTTACGATGACAGTTATTATGAGTTTATGCATTTTGATGTACCGAAGATAGTTCGGAGTCCCGGATGTGATCACGGACATGACGAGGAGTCTCGAAATGGTCGAGACATAAAGATTGATATATTGGATGACTATATTCGGACACCGGAAGCGTTCTGGAGAAGTTTCGGATAAAACCGGATCACTGGGGGTTACCGGAACCCCCCGGGGGGTTAATGGGCCTCATGGGCCTAAAGTGGAGAAGAGGAAGGGGCTACCAGGGCAGGCCGCGCGCCCCCTCTCCCCCTAGTCCGAATTGGACAAGGAGGGAGGGGCGGCGCCCCCCTCTTTCCCTCTCTTCTCCCACCAATCCTATTTGGACTAGGAGAGTAGGACTCCTCCTGCGCCTCCATAGGGCCGGCCGAACCCCTCCCCCTTGGATCCTTTATATACGGAGGCAAGGGGGCACCCTATGACACACAATTGATCAACGTGATCGTTCCTTAGCCGTGTGCGGTGCCCCCTTCCACCATATTCCACCTCGGTCATACCGTTACAGTGCTTAGGCGAAGCCCTGCGTCGGTAGTACATCAAGATCGTCACCACGCCGTCGTGCTGACGGAACTCTTCCTCGACGCTTTGCTGGATCGGAGCCCGAGGATCGTCATCGAGCTGAACGTGTGCTAAGAACTCGGAGGTGCCGGAGTAACGGTGCTTGGATCGGTCGGATCGGGAAGAAGACGTACGACTACTTCCTCTACGTTGTGTGATCGCTTCCGCAGTCGGTCTGCGTTGGTACGTAGACAACACTCTCCCCCTCGTTGCTATGCATCACCATGATCTTGCGTGTGCGTACGAATTTTTTTGAAATTACTACGTTCCCCAACAGTGGCATCCGAGCCTAGGTTCTATGGTTTGATATTATTTGCATGAGTAGAACACAAGTGAGTTGTGGGCGATATAAGTCATACTGCCTACCAGCATGTCATACTTTGGTTCGGCGGTATTGTTGGACGAAGCGGCCCAGACCGACATTACGCGTAAGCTTACGCGAGACCGGTTCTCCCGACGTGCTTTGCACATAGGTGGCTTGCGGGTGACAGTTTCTCCAACATTAGTTGAACCGAGTGTGGCTACGCCCGGTCCTTGCGAAGGTTAAAACGGCATCAACTTGACAAACTATCGTTGTGGTTTTGATGCGTAGGTAAGATGAGTTCTTGCTTAAGCCCGTAGCAGCCACGTAAAACATGCAACAACAAAGTAGAGGACGTCTAACTTGTTTTTGCAGGGCATGTTGTGATGTGATATGGTCAAGACATGATGCTAAATTTTATTGTATGAGATGATCATGTTTTGTAACTGAGTTATCGGCAACTGGCAGGAGCCATATGGTTGTCGCTTTATTGTATGCAATGCAATCGCGATGTAATGCTTTACTTTATTACTAAGCGGTAGTGATAATCGTGGAAGCATAAGATTGGCGAGACGACAACGATGCTACGATGGAGATCAAGGTGTCGCGCCGGTGACGATGGTGATCATGACGGTGCTTCAGAGATGGAGATCACAAAGCACAAGATGATGATGGCCATATCATATCACTTATATTGATTGCATGTGATGTTTATCCTTTTATGCATCTTATCTTGCTTTGATTGACGGTAGCATTATAAGATGATCTCTCACTAAATTATCAAGAAGTGTTCTCCCCGAGTATGCACCGTTGCAAAAGTTCTTCGTGCTGAGACACCACGTGATGATCGGGTGTGATAGGCTCTACGTCCATCTACAACGGGTGCAAGCCAGTTTTGCACATGCAGAATACTCAGGTTAAACTTGACGAGCCTAGCATATGCAGATATGGCCTCGGAACACGGAGACCGAAAGGTCGAGCGTGAATCATATAGTAGATATGATCAACATAATGATGTTCACCATTGAAAACTAATCCATTTCACGTGATGATCGGTTATGGTTTAGTTGATTTGGATCACGTGATCACTTAGAAGATAAGAGGGATGTCTATCTAAGTGGGAGTTCTTAAGTAATTTGATTAATTGAACTTAAATTTATCATGAACTTAGTCCTGGTAGTATTTTGCAAATTATGTTGTAGATCAATAGCTCGCGTTGTTGCTTCCCTGTGTTTATTTTTGATATGTTCCTTGAGAAAGCAAAGTTGAAAGATGATGGTAGCAATTACACGGACTGGGTCCATAACTTGAGGATTATCCTCATTGCTGCATAGAAGAATTACGTCCTGGAAGCACCGCTGGGTGCCAGACCTTCTGCTGAAGCAACACCAGATGTTATGAACGTCTGGCAGAGCAAAGCTGATGACTACTCGATAGTTCAGTGTGCTATGCTTTACGGCTTAGAATCGGGACTTCAACGACGTTTTGAACGTCATGGAGCATATGAGATGTTCCAGGAGTTGAAGTTAATATTTCAAGCAAATGCCCGGATTGAGAGATATGAAGTCTCCAATAAGTTCTATAGCTGCAAGATGGAGGAGAACAGTTCTATCAGTGAGCATATACTCAAAATGTCTGGGTATAATAATCACTTGATTCAGCTGGGAGTTAATCTTCCAGATGATTGCGTCATTGACAGAATTCTCCAATCACTACCACCAAGCTACAAGAGCTTCGTGATGAACTATAATATGCAAGGGATGAATAAGACTATTCCCGAGCTCTTCACGATGCTGAAAGCTGCGGAGGTAGAAATCAAGAAGGAGCATCAAGTGTTGATGGTCAACAAGACCACTAGTTTCAAGAAAAGGGGCAAAGGGAGGAAGAAGGGGAACTTCAAGAAGAACGGCAAGCAAGTTGCTGCTCAGGAGAAGAAACCCAAGTCTGGACCTAAGCCTGAAACTGAGTGCTTCTACTGCAAGCAGACTGGTCACTAGAAGCGAAACTGCCCCAAGTATTTGGCGGATAAGAAGGATGGCAAGGTGAACAAAGGTATATGTGATATACATGTTATTGATGTGTACCTTACTAGAGCTCGCAGTAGCAGCTGGGTATTTGATACTGGTTCTGTTGCTAATATTTGCAACTCGAAACAGGGACTACGGATTAGGCGAACACTGGCAAAGGACGAGGTGACGATGCGCGTGGGAAACGGTTCCAAAGTCGATGTGATCGCGGTCGGCACGCTACCTCTACATCTACCTTCGGGATTAGTATTAGACCTAAATAATTGTTATTTGGTGCCAGCGTTAGGCATGAACATTACATCTGGATCTTGTTTGATGCGAGACGGTTATTCATTTAAATCAGAGAATAATGGTTGTTCTATTTATATGAGTAATATCTTTTATGGTCATGCACCCTTGAAGAGTTGTCTATTTCTGATGAATCTCGATAGTAGTGATACACATATTCATAATGTTGAAACCAAAAGATGCAGAGTTGATAATGATAGTGCAACTTATTTGTGGCACTGCCGTTTAGGTCATATCGGTATAAAGCGCATGAAGAAACTCCATACTGATGGACTTTTGGAACCACTTGATTATGAACCACTTGGTACTTGCGAACCGTGTCTCATGGGCAAGATGACTAAAACACCGTTCTCCGGTACGATGGAGAGAGCAACAGATTTGTTGGGAATCATACATACCGATGTATGTGGTCCGATGAATATTGAGGCTCGTGGCGGATATCGTTATTTTCTCACCTTCACAGATGATTTAAGCAGATATGGGTATATCTACTTAATGAAACACAAGTCTGAAACATTTGAAAAGTTCAAAGAATTTCAGAGTGAATTTGAAAATCATCGTAACAAGAAAATAAAGTTTCTACGATCTGATCGTGGAGGAGAATATTTGAGTTACGAGTTTGGTGTACATTTGAAACAATGCGGAATAGTTTCGCAACTCACGCCACCCGGAACACCACAGCGTAATGGTGTGTCCGAACGTCGTAATCGTACTTTACTAGATATGGTGCGATCTATGATGTCTCTTACTGATTTACCGCTATCGTTTTGGGGTTATGCTTTAGAGACGGCCGCATTCACGTTAAATAGGGCACCATCGAAATCCGTTGAGACGAGGCCTTATGAACTATGGTTTGGCAAGAAACCAAAGTTGTCGTTTCTTAAAGTTTGGGGCTGCGATGCTTATGTGAAAAAGCTTCAACCTGATAAGCTCGAACCCAAATCGGAGAAATGTGTCTTCATAGGTTACCCAAAGGAGACTGTTGGGTACACCTTCTATCACAGATCCGAAGGCAAGACATTCGTTGCTAAGAATGGATCCTTTCTAGAGAAGGAGTTTCTCTCGAAAGAAGTGAGTGGGAGGAAAGTAGAACTTGACGAGGTAACTGTACCTGCTCCCTTATTGGAAAGTAGTACATCACAGAAAACTGTTTCTGCGACACCTACACCAATAAGTGAGGAAGCTAATGATAATGATCATGAAACTTCAGGACAAGATACTACTAAACCTCATAGATCAACCAGAGTGAGATCCGTGCCAGAGTGGTACGGTAATCCTGTTCTGGAAATCATGCTACTAGATCATGATGAACCTACGAACTATGAAGAAGCGATGGTGAGCCCAGATTCCGCAAAGTGGCTTGAAGCCATGAAATCTGAGATGGGATCCATGTATGAGAACAAAGTATGGACTTTGGTTGACTTGCCCGATGGTCGGCAAGCAATTGAGAATAAATGGATCTTCAAGAAGAAGACTGACGCAGACGGTAATGTTACTGTCTACAAAGCTCGACTTGTTGCAAAAGGTATTTGACAAGTTCAAGGGGTTGACTACGATGAGACCTTCTCACCCGTAGCGATGCTTAAGTCTGTCCGAATCATGTTAGCAATTGCCGCATTTTATGATTATGAAATTTGGCAGATGGATGTCAAAACTGCATTCCTGAATGGATTTCTGGAAGAAGAGTTGTATATGATGCAACCGGAAGGTTTTGTCGATCCAAAGGGAGCTAACAAAGTGTGCAAACTCCAGCGATCCATTTATGGACTAGTGCAAGCCTCTCGGAGTTGGAATAAACGCTTTGATAGTGTGATCAAAGCATTTGGTTTTATACAGACTTTCGGAGAAGCCTGTATTTACAAGAAAGTGAGTGGGAGCTTTGTAGCATTTCTGATATTATATGTGGATGACATATTACTGATTGGAAATGATATAGAATTTCTGGATAGCATAAAGGGATACTTGAATAAGAGTTTTTCAATGAAAGACCTCGGTGAAGCTGCTTACATATTACGCATAAAGATCTATAGAGATGGATCAAGACACTTAATTGGACTTTCACAAAGCACATACCTTGACAAGATTTTGAAGAAGTTCAAAATGGATCAAGCAAAGAAAGGGTTCTTGCCTGTGTTACAAGGTGTGAAGTTGAGTCAGACTCAATCCCCGACCACTGCAGAAGATAGAGAGAAAGTGAAAGATGTTCCCTATGCTTCAGCCATAGGCTCTATCATGTATGCAATGCTGTGTACCAGACCTGATGTGTGCCTTGCTATAAGTTTAGCAGGGAGGTACCAAAGTAATCCAGGAGTGGATCACTGGACAGCGGTCAAGAACATCCTGAAATACCTGAAAAGGACTAAGGATATGTTTCTCGTATATGGAGGTGACAAAGAGCTCATCGTAAACGGTTACGTTGATGCAAGCTTTGACACTGATCCGGACGATTCTAAATCGCAAACCGGATACGTGTTTACATTAAACGGTGGAGCTGTCAGTTGGTGCAATTCTAAACAAAGCGTCGTGGCGGGATCTACATGTGAAGCAGAGTACATAGCTGCTTCGGAAGCAGCAAACGAAGGAGTCTGGATGAAGGAGTTCATATCCGATCTAGGTGTCATACCTAGTGCATCGGGTCTAATGAAAATCTTTTGTGACAATACTGGTGCAATTGCCTTGGCAAAGGAATCCAGATTTCACAAGAGGACCAAACACATCAAGAGACACTTTAATTCCATCCGGGATCTAGTCCAGGTGGGAGACATAGAGATTTGCAACATACATACGGAGCTGAATGTAGCAGACCCGTTGACTAAGCCTCTTCCACGAGCAAAACATGATCAGCACCAAGGCTCCATGGGTATTAGAATCATTATAGTGTAATCTAGATTATTGACTCTAGTGCAAGTGGGAGACTGAAGGAAATATTCCCTAGAGGCAATAATAAAGTTATTATTTATTTCCTTACATCATGATAAATGTTTATTATTCATGCTAGAATTGTATTAACCGGAAACGTAATACATGTGTGAATACATAGACAAACAGAGTGTCACTAGTATGCCTCTACTTGACTAGCTTGTTAATCAAAGATGGTTATGTTTCCTAACCATGAACAAAGAGTTGTTATTTGATTAACGAGGTCACATCATTAGTTGAATGATCTGATTGACATGACCCATTCCATTAGCTTAGCACTCGGTCGTTTAGTATGTTGCTATTGCTTTCTTCATGACTTATACATGTTCCTATGACCATGAGATTATGCAACTCCCGTTTACCGGAGGAACACTTTGTGTGCTATCAATCGTCACAACGTAACTGGGTGATTATAAATGTGCTCTACAGGTGTCTCCAAAGGTAGATGTTGGGTTGGCGTATTTCAAGATTAGGATTTGTCACTCCGATTGTCGGAGAGGTATCTCTGGGCCCTCTCGGTAATGCACATCACATAAGCCTTGCAAGCATTACAACTAATGAGTTAGTTGCGAGATGATGTATTACGGAACGAGTAAAGAGACTTGCCGGTAACGAGATTGAACTAGGTATTGGATACCGACGATCGAATCTCGGGCAAGTAACATACCGATGACAAATGGAACAACGTATGTTGTTATGCGGTCTGACCGATAAAGATCTTCATAGAATATGTAGGAGCCAATATGGGCATCCAGGTCCCGCTATTGGTTATTGACCGGAGACATGTCTCAGTCATGTCTACATTGTTCTCGAACCATAGGGTCCGCACGCTTAACGTTACGATGACAGTTATTATGAGTTTATGCATTTTGTTGTACCGAAGTTAGTTCGGAGTCCCGGATGTGATCACGGACATGACAAGGAGTCTCGAAATGGTTGAGACATAAAGATTGATATATTGGATGACTATATTCGGACACCGAAAGCGTTCCGGAGAAGTTTTGGATAAAACCGGATCACCGGGGGGTTACCGGAACCCCCCGGGGGGGTTAATGGGCCTCATGGGCCTAAAGTGGAGAAGAGGAAGGGGCTGCCAGGGCAGGCCGCGCGCCCCCTCTCCCGCTAGTCCGAATTGGACAAGGTGGGAGGGGCGGCGCCCCCCCTCTTTCCCTCTCTTCTCCCACCAATCCTATTTGGACTAGGAAAGGGGGGGGAGTCCTACTCCCGATAGGAGTAGGACTCCTCCTGCGCCTCCATAGGGCCGGCCGAACCCCTCCCCCTTGGATCCTTTATATACGGAGGCAAGGGGCACCCTATGACACACAATTGATCAATGTGATCGTTCCTTAGCCATGTGCGGTGCCCCCTTCCACCATATTCCACCTCGGTCATATCGTTGTAGTGCTTAGGCGAAGCCCTGCGTCGGTAGTACATCATCATCGTCACCACGCCGTTGTGCTGACGGAACTCATCCCTGAAGCTTTGCTGGATCGGAGCCCGGGGAGCGTCATCGAGCTGTACGTGTGCTAAGAACTCGGAGGTGCCAGAGTAACGGTGCTTGGATCGGTCGGATCGGGAAGACGTACGACTACTTCCTCTACGTTGCGTCAACGCTTCCACTTCGGTCTACGAGGGTATGTAGACAACACTCTCCCCTCTCGTTGCTATGCATCACCATGATCTTGCGTGTGCGTAGTAATTTTTTTGAAATTACTACGTTTCCCAACAACCACCACCACCGTCCTCGCCCGGGGCCGGCGAGCCCTTCCCCTCCACCGGCGAGCTCCGGCAGCCGCTTCCCCGACGGACTCCGGCGAGGCCCCCCGGCAAACCTCGATCCACGCGCCGGATCCAGATCTGGAAACTAGGGTTGACCTTTTTTTCCTAAGTCTGCAGATTATTTAGCTATGTTCATTGTGCCGTAACTTTGCATCCGTAGATCCGTTTTGGGCATATAGCATATCAAAATGTTCGCCTCAGAGAGCACATCATTTCATCTCATTGCATCATTTTCATTTGAGTTTATCTTGATGCCCGAAATGCTGTTGGAATAATGCTATTTGAGATAATTGCCAGATCTGCTGCTCCAATTAGCTATTTGTCATTTTTGCCATGATTATTGTGTGCATGATATGCCCATGAGCTCTACATATCTTTTGTTATATGCTTTGTCATCTTTCCAGAGGTGCCATCCATGTATTTTTGTAATGTGTGTGGTGACTAGCACGAGCATGCAAAGTGGAGCATTCGTTAGTGCTGATTTCAGGGACTTAGCAATTCCACTAAGTCCTTAGACTGTTGTTATCAATATGCCATATGTTCATGTTGTTTCCTAGTGATCCGTGCCTCTTTTGAGGATGATTAGTAAGGGTGATTTGTTAATCTTGTAGTGCTATATCCATCCATGTCTTTGTTTGCATTTATGGAGCACCCTAGCTTGAGTCAATCGAGCTCTACTTTTGCTATTTCGTGAATCTGGGCAGATTGTCTACTTGTTAGCGATTTTGCCGAGAATGTTGTAGTTGATCCGTGCATGCTATGATATTGTTCTTGCCATGTCTAGCTTGAATAATGTGTATTCTTGATGGGTGTATGCTTAGATTGTCATGCCTTGCTCTGTAGTGAGTGCATCGAGCTCGTAAACATGCCTACTTGATATCTGGTTTGCATGCTCCAGTTTTTCACCAAGTCTATGATCTGTTTAAGTTTTTGCCATGTTCACATGCTTGCAATTGTATTTTCTGATCCCTTTTGGCTCAAGGTCACTAAGTGATGTTTGTTAAGCTATTTGAGTAGCTCCATGCCATTCCTTTCTTTGCCATGTTAAGTTCCTGTAGCATATAGTTTTCTTGCTCCAAAGAGTGCTACCTGATCTGAAATTCCAGACAAGTGTTAATTTCACTAAGTCTGAAATCTGTTTACCAATTGCGCTTTTGCCATGCTTGTTTGAACCTGTTAATGGATGAATTGGCCGTAGCTCAGTGTTCATCTTTTGTTAAGTATCATGAATGGAACCCTGCCATGTATTTTGTTGCCATGTTTGGGTGTTGTAGCATGTTTGTCTTGTTGCATTTAGATGGCTACTTGCTGTATATCGCAGACCAGTGCCATATTTGAATTGCTCACCATTTCCAAACCGTGCATCCGATTCTGGTGTTCTTTATATCGATTTCAACTGAAATCATCTCACCTTTCCAGTGGCACACTTGGATTTCCAAGTTGAGGCCAGGTTCTTTCTTTCCTTGTCAAATTCTTGCATATGCATCACATATCGCATCCCGCATAGCATACCATGTTTGCATCATGTTGTTTGAGTTTGCACGTGGTTGATTGTGTTCCGTTTGTTTGTTTGTCTTGTTTGGGTAGAGCCAGGAGACGAGTTGGCTAACGAGGAGCCCGTTGAGTTTGCTTTCGAGGATCCAGTCAACTCTGACAACTTTGCAGGCAAGATGATCATACCCTCGGAATCACTTCTATCTTTGCTTTGCTAGATGCTCGCTCTTTGGCTATGCCTATACTACGATGCCTACCACTTGCTTATCATGCCACCCAAATTGCCATGTCAAACCTCTAACCCATCATGTCCTAGCAAACCGTTGATTGGCTATGTTACCGCTTTGCTCAGCCCCTCTTATAGCGTTGCTAGTTGCAGGTGAAGATTGGAGACCATTCCTTGTTGGAACATTATTTTCTTGTTGGGATATCATTATATTATCTTGTTATCTTAATGCATCTATATACTTGGTAAAGGGTGGAAGGCTCGGCCTCTCGCCTAGTGTTTTGTTCCACTCTTGCCGCCCTAGTTTCCGTCATATCGGTGTTATGTTCCCGGATTTTGCGTTCCTTACGTGGTTGGGTGATAATGAGAACCCCTTGATAGTTCGCCTTGAATAAAACTCTTCCAGCAATGCCCAACCTTGGTTTTAACATTTGCCACCTAGCCTCTTTTTCCCTTGGGTTTCCGGAGCCCGAGGGTCATCTTATTTTAAACCCCCCGGGGCCAGTGCTCCTCTGAGTGTTGATCCAAACTAGAGTCCTATGCAACGCCCCCTCGGGGAAACTCGAGGTTTGGTTTTAGTTGTATGGAGCGCTCATCTGAGTGTGCCCTGAGAACGAGATATGTGCAGCTCCTATCGGGATTTGTCAGCACATTCGGGCGGTGTTGCTGGATTTGTTTTAACTTGTCGAAGTGTCTTGTAGAACCGGGATGCTGAGTCTGATCGGAATGTCTCGGGAGAAGGTATATTCCTTCGTTGACCGCGAGAGCTTGCCATGGGCTAAGTTGGGACTCCCCTGCAGGGATTTGAACTTCCGAAAGCCGTGCCCGCGGTTATGGGCAGATGAGAATTTGTTAATGTCTGGTTCTAGATAACTTGAACCTTAACTTAATTAAAATGGATCAACCATGTGTGTTACCGTGATGGTCTCTTCTCGGCGGAGCCCGGGAAGTGAACACGGTGTTGGAGTAATGCTTGCGCAGGTTGTTCTCTAGTTATTCGTCGTGCTTTACCTTCTCTTCTCGCTCTCTTTTGCGAACAGGTTAGGCACCCTATATGCTAGTCGCTTGCTGCAGCTCCACATATTACCTTGCCTTACTTATAAGCTTAAATAGTCTTGATCGCGAGGGTACGAGATTGCTGAGTCCCTGTGGCTCACAGTTTACTTCCAAACCAGATGCAGGGCCTGATGACTCCGTTTCAGATGACGCGCTTGAGCTCAAGTGGGAGTTCGACGAGGACTCATGCCGTTACTACATGTCTTTCCCTGATGATCAGTAGTGGTGCCCAGTTGGGGCGATCGGGACCGTGTCGCATGTTGGGTTGATCTTTTATTTTGGCACCGTAGTCGGGCCATGAGTGATTGGATGATGTATTGCTATTTATGTACTTTGATTGACGTGGCGAGTGTAAGCCAACTATGTTCCTTCCCCTTTTATTATCTATATTACATGGGATGTTGTGAAGATTGCCTTACTTGCGACATGCTTTCAATGCGGTTATGCCTCTAAGTCGTGCTTCGACACGTAGGAGATATAGCCGCATCGAGAGCGTTACAGACCTGGTTTAGCATTTTTAGCAACGTCATCAATTGGGATGCCAAATAGTTTAATCCCTAGCTAGGAAGTGGTTAACATAATCCCCTAGAGCCCCAGCATTAGGATAATGAGCTTCTTTTGCATAGTTTTCTTCGTGAAGGCAATATGATGTGAAATCAAAACAACCTCCTTGGAAGGAAACATTTTATTTTGTTCGCACCAAACAAGGCCTACTAATTAAGTACTCCTTCTGTCCCAAAATAAGTGTCTCAACTTTATACTGAACTTTAGTACAAAGTTGTACTAAGATTGAAACACTTATTTTGGGACGGAGGGAGTAGAAATTACTAGTCTGTCTGTCTTGTTTTTCTTAATGGCCTATTGGCTGATTCTTTCAGCCCTAGGGACAAATGATCTCAAGACTGAATAATACAGTTGTACGTTTTCAGATGTTCTGTTGCGTTTGTTTGTAATCGATTACAAATTCAGTTTGTTGGATTGTTTCTTGTTCTGAACATATGTTTTACCTTTATGCTCTTATTTAGTTCTAGAAGAATGCCAGTGAAAGCATTGGCAATCTGATGACACCTTCTTATTTTTGTGTGGCGCGGAAGGGGAGGTCAAAGGCCCGAGGCCGCCGCTAGATGTATCTTGATCGACCGTCCTATCTTCTGAGCGAAAAAAACTTGTAATTAATTGGTTATGTGTGTGCTACTGTAGGATCTATGTGCCTGGAGCTTGTCCCAGAGGATCCGTGTGTTAATGTAGGGTTTATATATTGGGTTTAAACCCACGGTTGTGTATTAGGTGCACTTGTTTATTATGGCACCTTTTTCGTTAACGGTTGAAAAGGGGGTCGATCTGATGCCTTTGTGTTCCCTGGAGCCTGAGTGCCACTGCAAGGGCGGGTCCAACCGGAGAATGAAACATATTTGGGTCGCCGGCATGTTCTGCTCCTCACAATTTTCGCCCGCTTACGATTCGGTCGCCTGGGCAAGGCTGAAATGAAGATTGCAGTGTTGTGGTTGGTTCGAGCTGTGGATGGTTTGTGATTCAGCTTTTGAGAATGTGTGCTGTTTCTAGTCATTCTGGGCCTTCTCATTAAACTGCATTTGAGTATATGTCATTTTGTGCAGCCAAATGGAATGGACTTTCACCAGGGAAAATTAAGAAGCAGACACATTCAGCTTGGCAATAATAATAATCAATATTAATGTTACTAAAAGTTTTTTTCTGGGTAATGTTGCTAAAAGTTTGGCTGCTGGTCGAGTATTAATTTGTTTTGACCTATCAATCAACTCAGTGGATAACATAATAAGCAAATTCCCACTGGCGGGTGCAACCAAAAAATGTTGAGAAAAAGATGTTCACAAAATCTACAAATTGTTCACGAATTTTAAAATGTTCTTGATTTAAAAAAACATTCACATTTTTTGTTTTTGAATTTCAGAAAATGTTCACGAATTTGAAAATTCTACTAAATTACAAAAGTTGTTTTAAAATTTGCGTCTTGAATTTCAAAAAATGTTCCCAAGTTTCATTTAAATATTAGTGTATTTCGATAATTGTGCCAGGATTTTAAAAAAAGTTCACGCATTTGATCCTCTCTAATCCCCGCAAAGGTCCGTGTCGGCGGCGGACCGGCCCAAATCGTTTGGGCCTTGACAGCCCAGCAGACCGACCCAGAACCGCTCTGGCTAACTTTACTTGACCCCGGAGCCCTCTGGCCCTTCCACCTCCCCTCCCCATCGCCGACCGCCATGGCCGCCGACCCTAGCTCCGACCTCGCCAACGGGGCCCCGGCCCCGGCCCCCGCCCCCGCCGCCGCGGGCGCCGACAAGAAGAAGTCGCGCGAGAGCGAGCGCCGCCGCCGCCGCCGGAAGCAGAAGAAGAGCAAGGCGCCCGCTTCCGACGCCGCCGCCACGGACGCCGACGCGGCCGCAGATGCCGAGGAGGACAAGCCCGACTCCAAGCCCCCGGTACGTGGACGGGCGCCCCTAGGGCTTCTTCGGGTGGGGCTCGCGACGGCCTCTCTGACGCTGGGTTGGTTTGGTTGTGCGCGCAGGTGGAGATCGAGGTGGAGTACGTGCCGGAGGAGCCCGACCTCGCCGACGGCCTGCTCGCCGACTTCAAGAGCATCTTCGACAAGTTCACCTTCAAGGAGCCCGTCGCCGCCGAGGTACCGGAGCCCGTCGATTACCAAGCAAAACCCTACCTACGAATCTCTGCAGTTTTAGCTCCTCTGCTCTGCAATATGAATATTCTGACTAGTAGGGTTGGTGGTGTTGTGCTGGCAGGATGGGGAGAAGAAGGACGAGGCCGCCGACGCCGCGAAGAAGGGGTCGGGGTCCGACTCGGACGACGACGAGCAGGAGACCCAGCAGAAGAAGAAGGAAGGGGGCATCTCCAACAAGAAGAAAAAGGTTTGCTTGTCTCTCTCTCTGTATCTTCCTGATTGTTGAGTTACCCTTTTTTTATGTGCGATTGTTGTGGTTTAGTAGAAGGCGCTAAGCATGAATTTTGCTGTTTTGGTTTGTGCTTTGTAGCTGGAACAAAGGATGAAGATTGCGGAGCTGAAGCAGATATGCAACAGGCCCGACGTTGTCGAAGTAAGCCACCCCCCTCCTTTCCTTTTGTTGTGAACCAGGTGTACTGGCAGTCTGGTGTTGCTGTATTACTTCGAACGGATGTGTTGACGCAGCATCCTATTCTACCACACTTGTCCATCATTTAAGCTTTCTGATTTATCCAAGTAGATAATACATAATAAGTTTCCAGGCAACTGTAAAAGGTTATGCTAGGCTGGTTTGCTAGAAAATGGTGCTTGCAACTTTTACCATCACCTCTTGTTGATATAACTAAAGTTGCATTGGAGAATTTGTTTTAAGTCTGTCTACTATTCTGGTCTGGTCATGCAATTTCCATTGGCTGTGCAGTTTGTAACAATGCACTTTGTTAGTGAGGATGTGTTTGAAATTATGTCAACTTTCTGTTTTATCTGAGTAAATAACCCGTAGTAAGGTTCATCGCAACTTAGAAAGCTTATCTTAATCTAGATTGCTAGAAAAATGTGCCAGCAACTTTCACCTTTCACAGTTCCAAGATTAAGATGTATTTCTCCTATTAAAGGCCATGACAGCATGCACACACGTATACCCATGCAGCTTGTATCGGTGGTGTGAACATAAGATGAGATAATGTCTCTTAAACTATTTGTTGTGTTCTATCTTCTTTAACTCATTGCCATCAGCAGTGTAAAATTGTTTATGGATTAGCTTCAACTGATGCAATTATGCTCTTCCTGCCAGGTTTGGGATGCGACTGCGTCAGATCCGAAGTTACTTGTCTATCTGAAGTCTTACAGGAACACAGTACCTGTCCCAAGGCACTGGTCCCAAAAGAGGAAATTCTTGCAGGTTTGTAATACATGTACCATGAATAATCTTGTTATGCATAATTTCGTAATGGGTACCACAATCTGAGAAATAAACCATAATCAGAAAATAGTGTTGTTAGTAGTGGAGTTGGTAGGCAGATGCAAACAGACCATCCATTTTCTTTGAACTCCACTTGTAGAAGTGCTGTCGTCTACTAACAAATACTGCATGCTTTCATATATTATTACATAAGTTTTTTCCCATGGACCTGCATCAAAATGCATGTTTTATTATAAGAAGACTCAGAAGCATCAAAATCTACATACTATTAGAATCGCCATGACAAAAAGAAAAAAAAAATCTAAACTTCAACACAAGAAAGAAAATCAAAAACAGCAAAACACTTTTTTTCTCGAACATGCATCTAAATGCGTATCATTTTGTGTTAGAAGTAACTCTGTGTAAAATACAGTGCCATGGTTACAAAACCAATACAACCGACCAAAAACAGACATAGAACTAGAAATAAAACAAGACCAAAAAAGCAAGAAAGAGCAAGAAAGAGAAACAAACACAAGGGCCAAGGGACAGACTAACATGCCAGGCCCAAATTCACTCAATACCGTGCACACTTGGGTTTTATGATTTATCCTTGCATCATCGAAAAGTGTAAGCCCATAACTGCAACTGTTCGGGCCAGCACGGATATGCTAGTGTAACTCATTGCAAAGTGCCATGGCAGTACCATGGGGTGGGTGTTACTAGAAGAGGGGAGGGAACATATAGTTGATAAGGTTTTTCCCCTCCCTCTTATACAGATATATAATTCTTGCAGGGATGCTGCAACTTCTTGGGAGCAAGGTCTTGGTGGTACTGTACTTGAGTGATTACTGTAGTATAAATGCTAAAGTATTTGACCTAGTTGATTCATGCTAGGAATTTCCTTGAAAGACGTTTTGTTCCATCTTGGATCTTGACCTTTGGTCCTCCTTTGTTTGCGCATACAAGCATATCAGTTGCCCTGGCCTTTGCAACCTTTTTATATCTCTAAAACATGAAATTATGCTTTGCTTCACATTAGCTATATCTTGTCGAATAGATTTTACATCATCATGTTGTTTCTTTCAGGGCAAGAGAGGTATCGAAAAACAACCTTTCCAACTTCCTGACTTCATTGCTGCAACTGGAATAGAAAAAATAAGACAGGTATGTTAATATCTTGGTCCTTTGTAGCAATGCTATGGACATTGTATCTCCCTTGTCAACTTGGTAACTTCAGGAGCTGAGTTTTATTGGCACTTTAATTTTTATTCCACAAATGGGCAAGATGGACAAATTGTAAGTAGCTTTCCGAATGCATTTTCAGGCATATATCGAGAAAGAGGATAGCAAAAAGTTGAAGCAGAAGCAGCGGGAGCGTATGCAGCCAAAAATGGGCAAGATGGATATAGATTATCAGGTCAGTTAATTCCTGTTGAGGCTAATCTGAGTTGCTCATAGAAGCACATGCCATATATATTTGTGTTTTCTCCATAGTGTGCAACATGGCTACAGAGCATTATTTATTTCCCCCCTGATTTTATTTAGGTGTTGAATAACACATGCCTGCGTTTTCTCCTTGTGCTATACTTCTCTACATGCATATCCGGTTTGCCAGGTGTTTTATTACCTGCCACTTAGGCACTAATACTGATAATGTACACGTGAAAATATTATAGCTGATAAGTACGATGTGTTTCTTCCATATGTTCAAATTTTAGAGATGAGTTAACTTCTGAATGTGCAGGAAAGCAAGTCTCACCGTAATTTTGTTGTGTGCAGGTTTTACACGACGCCTTCTTCAAATATCAAACAAAACCAAAATTGACTAGTCATGGTGACCTTTACTACGAAGGGAAAGAGTTTGAGGTACTTTTTTTTTGCTTCACTCTCTTTATGTCAGAAACAGAGATAACTGATATATGTTTGGGACATGCATATGTCTGTTCTCAAACCTGGCTCGCCGAGCATAATACATGTATGAACTCAACAGGTCAAACTTAGGGAAATGAAGCCAGGTATGCTGTCCCGAGAACTTAAAGAAGCTCTTGGTATGCCAGAAGGTGCACCGCCTCCATGGCTTATAAACATGCAGGTATTGTTCTTTTTAGTAAGAAAAAAACTACAGGCAGCTGGTCTTCTGGTTGACTGATCTCTTGTTATTGACCAGCTATCAACTGACATCAAATAATTTTGGCAGAGATATGGTCCTCCGCCCTCTTATCCTTCACTGAAGATTCCTGGTCTGAATGCCCCAATTCCTCCTGGTGCTACTTTTGGTTACCGGCCCGGGGAATGGGGAAAGCCTCCTGTGGATGAGGTAATTTACAACAAATGTGCTTTTCATGGGCTCGGCTGTAGTTAAATGCGGCTTCTGTAATGAAAATAAATTTATTTTCTGATCTATTTATTTGTTTTGGCTAACAGCATGGACGCCCCCTCTACGGAGATGTTTTTGGTATCCTACAGCTGGATGAACCTAATTATGATGTATGTTTGATCGGCTAATTTTCCTTGAAACTGAACTGCAGCTCTACTAGTTAACTGACTTGTGTTGCATTGTATTCCAGGAGGAGCCTGTTGACCGCAGCAAGCATTGGGGAGACTTGGAGGAGGAAGAGGAGGAGGAGGAGGAAGATGAGGAGGAAGAGGAGGAGGAACTAATGGAAGATGAAGACATGGAAGCTGGCATGCAGTCTGTCGACACCATGTCAAGGTTATTTCTATAATAATTATTTGATGACTAGCTTAGGTTCTTCCCTAAAGGAACTATGTTATGACGCCTCTTCTTGTTCTGTTTATAGCACTCCCACTGGCGTGGAAACACCTGACGTCATTGATCTTCGGAAGCAACAGAGGAAAGAGTCTGAAAGGCCAACAGATAAGCAGTTATACCAGGTAAGGGCTTAGCTTCAGTTTTGTGGTATTTCAGGCCAAATTTTATTATGGAGCTTTAGTTTGGCTTACTTATTGCAGTTCATAACCAACAATCTGTTCTTTTTCATCTGAAGGTTCTTGAGCAGAAGGAGGAGAAAATCGCACCTGGAACCCTCTATGGGTCAAGCCATACGTATGCAACTCTAATACAACCTAGTCATCTCTACAATATTTTTTCCAATGGATTTCTGTTTCAGCCATACAGAGAACTCATTTTGTATCAATAGTTTCTGATGGATTCCTGTTTCAATCATGTGGAGAACTCATTTTCTATCTTGCTGTTTTTGCAGATATGTGGTTGGGGCACAGGATAAGGCTGGGGTTAAAAGGGTGAGCTTTTACATTCCTTGCCCCAAGTATACAAGCATTCCCATACCGTGCATGGTCGATGATTCATTGACACACCTTCGTGGTTGTCTTTTGCAGGTTGATCTCCTCAAGAATCAAAAGTCCGACAAAGTGGACGTCACCATACATCCCGAGGAGCTCGAAGTTATGGACGATGTTCTGGCAGCCAAGTAAGATCACTTCTCCCCTGCATCTGCCAAGCTTTTCCTGTCAGTAGCCATGAGTTGAAACATTAACGCCTTCCCTTTAATAAAATGATGAAACAGGTATGAAGAAGCCCGGGAGGAGGAGAAGCTACGGAACCAGAAGGAAGATTTCAGCGACATGGTGGCGGAGGTACGTTTCTACGAGCACTCTTGTGTATCTGTTGAGCCAGAAGCAAATACCAGCTTTTGTTGAGCTGAACCCTTTCTTCTCTCTCTGATCCGCAGAACGCGAGCAAGAGGAAGAGGAAGCACGAGAAGGACGGGAAATCTTCCAAAAAGAAGGACTTCAAGTTCTAGACGGCGCTGTTTTGTTACCGTTCCTCTTCCGCTTCCCAGGAGGAGGATGTTTCCATTTCTTCCTGTAGCCTGTACTCTACTCTAAATCAAGCTGTGTATGTATACTTAGCCTCTGGCAAATGTTGAAGTGCTGGATGAGAAGGCCTGATGAAAAAGGAAGTGAAGCTGTAATCCATGCATGAGAACAAATTGTGATGTTAAATGTGACTGCTAGCATTAATCCATTGCTGTCATGAAGAGTAATGCTAAGTTTGCTATGGTTGACATAAGTGGTGAATTGCACATTCTGAAACCTGCAGGTGAAGCTGTATCATTAAATTACTGTTTTTGTAGTACTCATCTGAGAGGAGAGCTATGAGTGCTCGGGAACAAGATGCTTTTAGGGCATAATTTTCCTGGGCAAATGAGGGTCTTGTTGTGATGGAGGTGTTGTATTTTTAAGTGCTGACAAAGGAAAAAAAATGCTATAATTGATATATGTTCTTATGTGTCGGTATCATATTGCATATAAGGCCTGGGCTGTAATAATCGTGAGCCGTTTAATGTTGATTCCGTTTTAGCTCAAATAAAGATCGACATGGAAGAAAAGAAAAAGAGAGTTAGTTGGGTTGAAAAAGACTGGGTTTGGGAGAAATGCCTTGGGAGACCTGCTCCAAGGTTTCGACCAAAATTCCCGATATCTTTGTCCAGCATTTTATTTAAGAATGTAAGCCAAGCTACTGCTATGTCCTGGTTGGCTTAAAGATAGTTATTTCCCTGTTGATACCGATAACTGTGTGATTAAGATATTTTCATCTCCTTTGTTCCTCCACCAATCTTATGCTTAAATCAAATGGTTTTTAGTGGCGACTTGTTGCCTCAGAAACGGTAAAAATCAATATTATGTTTTTTTCCATGATGGTATATGTTGTTGTGACAACTACCTTCCCTTCTCAAATTTAAATACGAGTCTCATTTGTTTAACTGTGGTTAATTAATATGAATACTACCTCCATTTCAGTTTACAAGTCCTACGCATATATCTAGGTTGCCAATTTTATCATCTTAATATAAACTATATAACACAAAAATTATACGGTTTGAAAATAGAACATCTGAAGTTTATATTGGTATATTTTTTTGTAATATATGACTTGTATTAGGTTAGTCAAATTGACAACCTAGGAGCACGTGCACGCCCTGTAAACTGAGAGAGAGGTAGTATGGCTAGATTTAGGGGCCGGTGACTTGAAAAAGCACATAATAAAAGGTCAACCAAGAGCATATGACAAAAGATAAACATGTCTATCCCAAGCCGTTGTATTCCACTTCTCCAGTGGCTAAAGCCGCATATCCGCTTCCATGGCTGGCACTGCAAGGGGTCAATTTCGGGTTCAGTCGAAACTTTGACAACCACTCGAGGCGTGGCGTACTGCACTCTAGGATCACAAACTCCACATGTCCCCATCAATCAGATGCTAGCGAGACAGATTATCAACCCCCAATTCTCTAGCCTCGCTCCCACGAGACGCGGGGCCCTAGCTTCGCCGCCGCCGCCCTCGCCCCCTTCCGTCCTCCTCCTCGCAGTCGCCGGAGGGCGTCCATCGGGCGAAGCCCGTGCGACGCAGGCAGAGGCATGGTGTCTGGCGGGGCTCCCGTCGGTGGGGACGTCAAAATCCATTTGCTGTGTGCTAGGAGGCGGTGGTGTGTTCGTAGGTTTTCCTCGACCTGCATCTTGCTCTGCGTTTCTATGCGTTGATGGTAACTCGCGCCCTCAACAGATCCCCAGGACGCGATTTTTTCCGCCGGCACCTGGGTGGGCACAACCCACCAGGGCACGCCCCCCTCTCCTGGCGCGTTCAGGTGGGTTGTCCCCACCTGGTGGCCCCGCAGACCCTGGAACCGACGCTATAAAATTCTATTTTTTCAGAAAAAAATAAGGAGAAAGAATTATCACGATCCACGAGATGGAGCCGCCGTCACTCCCTGTTCTTCATCGGGAGGCCAGATCTGGAGTCCGTTTGGGGCTCCGAAGAGGGGGGTCTTCGATCTTCGTCATCACCAACCCTTCTCCATCGTCAATTCCATGGTGCTCCCCACCGGGAGTGAGTAATTCCTTCGTAGGCTCGCTGGTCGGTGAGGAGTTGGATGAGATTCATCATGTAATTCGAGTTAGTTTTGTTAGAGCTTGATCCCTAGTATCCACTATGTTTTAAGATTGATGTTGCTATGACTTTGCTATGCTTAATGCTTGTCACTTTGGGCCCGGGTGTCATGAACTCAGATCTGAACCGTTTATGTTATCACAATTATATCCATGTACTAGATCCGATCTTGCAAGTTATAGTCACCTACTACGTGTTATGATCCGGCAACCCCGGAGTGACAATAGTCGGGACCACTCCTGATGATGACCATAGTTTGAGGAGTTCATGTATTCACTATGTGTTAATGCTTTGTTCTGGTTCTCTATTAAAAGGATGCCTTAATACCCCTTAGTTCCCAATATGGACCCCGCTGCCACGGGAGGGTAGGACAAAAAAGTTCTTTCCATAAGCACGTATGACTATTTACGGAATACATGCCTACATTATATTGATGAACTGGAGCTAGTGCCGTATCGCCCTAGGTTATAACTGTCTCATGATGAATATCATCCAACAAGTCACCGATCCAATGCCTACGAATTTATCTTATATTGTTCTTGCTAAGTTACTACGGTTATCATCACTGTTACACTTGCTACAAAATTACTGCTATCACTATTACTGTTACCATTGCTGTTGTTACTACTATCAAAACTATCATACTACTTTGCTACTGATCACCTTGCTGCAGATAATTAATCTCTAGATGTGTTTGAATTGACAACTCAGCTGCTAATACCTTCAAATATTCTTTGGCTCCCCTTGTGTCGAATCTATAAATTGGGTTGAATACTCTACCCTTGAAAACTGTTGCGATCCCCTATACTTGTGGGTTATCAGGTATCGAACCTGATGAAGAAGGCTCGGATGGAATATGCCTTACCGCAAGGGGCTCCGTCACCACCTGTACTTACGGCATGAACACGGACGGTCGCACACACTACTAGGAAAATGCTTATACATAGTAGCATAGTAGTAGCGTTGTAAAATAGTAAGCGCTGCTGCTACTTAGCAGCAGCGCTCGGGAAGTACAAGTGCTGCTAATATGAGCATAGAAGTAGTGCTGGAACTAGAAAACGCGCTACTACTAAAACTGACAGACCGTTCCAGGTATGCTAGGGATACTAGTAGCGCTCATGGGTAGAAAGCGCTACTACTATTGATCTTAGCAACATCGCTTTTTCCCTTACCAGCGCTATTGATATATTCAGTCCCCTCCTAATAAGACCAAAGTTTTAGTAGTAGCGCTTTTCCACAGAGAGCGCTACTGCTATAGACTTTAGCAGTAGCGCTTTTTACGGACAAGCGCTACCACTAAGGGCCCTTATCCAACCCCCCCTCCCCGCGCGTCCTCTCACTCTCCCCCTCACACTCTCTCATCGCCTGCGTCGCCCTTGCCGCCACCGTCGCCGTGGTCCTCCTCCACCTCCTCCTCCTCCCTCTCCGGTGCCGGCGCCCCCTCCTCCTCCCTCTCCGTCGGCGGTCCCTTCCTCCTCCTCCCTCTCCAACGGCACCCTCCTCCTCCTCCCTCCTCCCTCTCATGCTCTCTCCTCCTCCTGCTCTATCCTCCTCCCCCTCCTGCTCTCTCCTCCTCCCCCTCCTGCTCTCTCCTCCTCCTCCTTTCCCTCCTCCTCCTCCTCCTTCCTCCTCCTCCTGGCCTCCTACCACCTCCTCCTCCCACTTTCTGTAAATAGGTTTTAGTTTTTGTTAAATGTAGGTTTTTGTTTTTAGTAAATGTAGGTTTTTAGTATATTTTGTTTTTAGAAAATTTGAATAAGTAATTTGAAAATAATAAGTAAATGTAGGTCTTTTGAATAGAACAGGAAATTTTTAGAAATTTTTAATAAGTAAATTTGAATAGAATAAAATATGAAATTAAAAAAAAGAGTAAATGTAGGTCTTTTGAATAGAATAGGAATTTTTTAGAAAATTTGAATAAGTAAATTTGAATAGAATAGAAAATTATAAGTAAATTTGAATAGAATAATTAAATGTAGCTTATGGAGTTTCACTAAGTCCTAAGATGGCGATAATAATGTTTTTGTTTATATTTTGTTCTTGCAGAAATCAAGGAGCCCCTGCATCATCCCCGCCATCGTCCCGTCACCGACCCCCTGCGACCTCGATCGAGGTGAGACCAGCCACCCCATGTTGTTAATTCAATTTAGGTATTTTAGGTGTTTAACACATTTGTTGTTATTTTTTTAGTTAAACCAATTATTTCCGCATCGACGTCGACGATGCCTATCCTGCATCCTCGTCGTCGACTCGGCGGAGGAGACCTGCTTGATCAGAGGGGCCATGTCCGGGAATGGGCTCCGCCGGGCTGGTACTTGGAGGTGCTACCTTCCGGGGGGGGGGGGGGGCGCAGCTTGGTGAGGATCCAACCCGTCGTTGACCCGAACCTTGTTTGGTGGCGGTCGCGTGGGCCAGTGACGGTGCCGAGGCTTCCGGACACCGCGGAGGTGGTACGTCACCGTGTCAGCGAGGAGGACGAGCACGTCGGTCGCTACATGGTTGCGTTGGAGGGAAGATTCGACAATACCTGGCAGGTTCTTCAGGGATCTCACTGGAGCTATGATCCTGTGATGGTTCCTTCTCTTTGCGTGTCCACCGCCCGCGCCGATACCCGTCGGGCGCTACAGTTTTAGTTGTATTAGCGATGCTATATGTATGATAGTATTCGAGTGTATTATAGTGATAATATTCGATGATGTACGGACGCAAGA
This sequence comes from Triticum urartu, assembly GCF_003073215.2. Lineage (NCBI taxonomy): Eukaryota > Viridiplantae > Streptophyta > Magnoliopsida > Poales > Poaceae > Triticum > Triticum urartu. The sequence goes on from NC_053027.1 coordinate 571,094,571, forward strand.
GATGATGTAGTTTTGCTTATTGAATGCATGCTAATTTGAATACTAATTTATTTTATGATTTGGTTTTTCTTATTGAATGCTCAAATTGGAAAACTACTCCTACTTTGAATGCTAAAATTGGAGAGCACTATGCAAGGCGTATGCATTTGATTAGTTGATAGCTTATAGGGTTTTTGTTTTTGCAGAAATCTAGGAGCCCCTCCATCATCCCCGCCGTCATCCCCGTCATCGACCCCCTCCGACCTCGAGGTGAGACCAGCCAAATCTCCATGTCAATATGAGTCCTATAAGATATTTTGAAATGTTTTTGCTCATATTTTCAACCATTGAAATGCAATGACCATCAAGTTTGAATGCTCATATGATGTAGATAAAAACATGTATATCTTGTGTTGCTCAAATAGGATATGTGCTTGCCCAAGTGGCCGGTCATGTTTGCAGGTTACACCTCCGAGTGGCCTATGTTTTGCCGGAGTGTTCATTAATTTCCGTTTCGGCAAATTTCAGGCGCTCGATATGTCCTTTATTAGTAAAGGTCATGCCAGATTTTTCCGTGAATTTTGGCATGACTTGTGCTAGAATATGTAGGAAATATCGAGTGGCCTGGATTTTCTAGAAATATAATTAAACGATATTTCAGGTTGACTTTAAGTCTGTCGAGGCTCCACCATATATGAGAGGACGAAGAATCCCGATTGTTGTCGTGGGGGTCGTTTCTCCTTCTTCTCCTTGTGCTAGACCTTTGTTATGCACTAGGGGAAGGAGGAGTAACGACCATCACCGACGGTCGCAAATGTCAGAGAGGAATCAATGAGGGAGAGTCTCCACCATATATGAGAGGACGAAGAATCCCAACTGTTGTCATGGGGGTAGCTTCTCCTTCGTTCCCGTGTGCTAGACAATTTGGTGTAATGCACTCGGGAACGAAAGGAGGAGCTACCATCACCGACAGTCGAATATATACACCACGTGAGCTGAGAGTTTTCAATAAAAGACTCGACAGACCGATAGTCAACCCGTGATGAATAATAATGATCTAATTTAATTGTACAAGTTTAATCTTTGAATTATGAACATAGGAAATGTCGTACTCGGACGACGAAAGTCTCCCGGGGGAGTGCGACTGGTGCAACGACGACCGAGGTCTGTGCGACAGGCCTCACCTGGACGAAGATCGGCGCTTCAGCATTAAGCTCTAGGAGACCTTTGATGTTGAAACAGTATGCAATGACGACAAGTGTTTTTTTCGTAATTAAGCACGACTTCAACTATTTCAACGTGTATTTTTCATCTTTTACAATTTGACTAGATTATTCCATGCCATGCAAGATGCTATGTCTTGGAGAGGATGGGTTTTGAAGACCATGAAAGTTTTGAAACAAAGAAAATTCACCTAAGGACCCATCATGGTATGGATTTTGAAGTAAATCTTTACAATTCTCAGAGCGTAACCCATTTTGGTTGCCCAAATTGGGAAGCACTTTGCAAGATGTATGGTTTTTATGAGGATATGCTTGTCACCATGGATCTTGGTGATCCTGACATCGAGCAAGACAATATGGACATTTGGGTCCTTGTTGATACGCTTCCAATTCCACCGCTATGTGAGTTTCTTAAACATAGTTATTAACTAATTTATATTGTTTATTTCAAAATAGTTGACATCTTATTTCCATTGACAACTTATTTTCATTCTTCAAACAATGTGCGGAAGATGGTAGGCAAAACCCACTACACCGATGGCTCCGAATTAACTTATCAAGAGAAAAATCATCTGATCGCATTTTGTACTGACCTTGAGAATTACAATACCTATTATCATACTCCTCCAAATTATGGTAAATACGTGCCACTAGTGCACGTGTTGAACCATAGTAACTTCCATGGAGATGCCCTGGTAAGATTTTTTTACTATTACGACATCCGTGCATCTTTTGCATACTTCTAAAACTGAACTACATTGCTAACTACAAAGTTATTACTATGTTTTTCAACAGAAAATCCCGATGGATTGTGTGCCTTATTTGATGTATCAGAATGGTCGCCTTGATGTTTTGAACATACAGCCAGGTCATCCTACGAGTCTAACCTGTCCATATCGGATTTCCAAAACCAATGAACGCATGTTAATCAAAGAATGGAAAAATTGTATGGACAATCGTAAGGAGGTTCTTGGAAGCAAGATTGTGCGAAAGGCAAGAATTGGAGACAGGATAATCTCCATTCTCCATAATGGAGAGTTAGGGGCTATCTTGTTTTATGCTATTTTACCTAGGAGAAGGTAGTAGGTCCTAGCTAATACTCATGATCATGTGCTAAGAACAACTAAGTAGGATTGGTTAGATGACTGTGATGATGATGTGGTATCGAGTAGAAGTTGTATGATCAATGATGATGAGTATGACTTGTTATTATGATACCAATGATGAGTTATTTATTATTATGATCGATGATGCATGATGCTAAGTTGTTATATGAGCATGATGAGTTATTCTATATATACCAGTAGGTGAAATGAACATGGATTAGATTCAAGTGGAGGCAACATGTGGTGCACATCAAAAGTACTATTAATCCAAACTAGATCAAGTTTGGATTAGTAGTACTTTCGACATGCACCATATGTTGTCTCCACTTGAATCTACTCCATGTTTATTTCATCCACTGTTATATATAATAACTAATCATGGTCATAAAATCATATGATGAAAGTACTGTATATAAAACCACAACGAAAATAAGCTGTATTTTTTAAAATACAGGAAAAGTTAGCAGCAGCGCCTTTCATAAGAAGTGCTACTGCTACTTAGTACTATCAGTAGCTCTCACTATAGAAAAGCGCTACTGCTAACTAGGTATAGTAGTAGCACTTCCTTTCCAGCGCTACTGCTACTAGTTAGCTGTAGCGCCTTAGTGGTAGCGCTTGCACAAGCGCTAGTACTAGCTTAAAAACCAGCGCTACTACTAGGGTTTTCCCTAGTCACCGATCCAATGCCTACGAATTTATCTTATATTGTTCTTGCTAAGTTACTACGGTTATCATCACTATTATATTCGCTACAAAATTACTGCTATCACTATTACTATTACCATTGCTGCTATTACTACTATCAAAACTATCATACTACTTTGCTACTGATCACCTTGCTGCAGATAATTAATCTCCAGGTGTGGTTGAATTGACAACTCAGCTGCTAATACCTTCAAATATTCTTTGGCTCCCCTTGTGCCGAATCTATAAATTTGGGTTGAATACTCTACCCTCGAAAACTGTTGTGATCCCCTATACTTGTGGATTATCAGGTATCGAGCCCGATGAAGAAGGCTCAGCTGGAATACGCCTTACCGCAAGGGGCTCCGTCACCACCTGTACTTACGGCGTGGACACGGACGGTCGCACACACTTAAGCTCGGTTTGGTGGAAGAGCTTCCTCGTTGGCAAGGATCTTCGTGTTGGACAGGCTATCCTAATTACTATCAGGAACGCCCACCGCCCAGGCTTGAGGATGATGATCGTCGTCGATATCATCTAGAACTATATATGTGTGTATGGTTGTATGACTATATATACCTAGTAGAACTGCTATATATGTGTGGTTGTAAGACTACTTAGTACTGCTTACCATATATGCTATATTCATGTGAGGATGCATGTTGACTATATATGAGTACCTATAATGCTTTATGATATTGTATGACTACTGTATGACTACATGGTATTGTGGTTAATGATATTGTTATCTGGTATATGTGAAATTGCAGTTTATTGAAACGGGGTAGGAAACAGGAAAAATGATGAAAGATACAATAGCAGCATGGGGATAGAAAATGGCTACAGCTATTTAATAGTAGCGTGTTCCAGAAAAACGCTACTGATATAGTCAATAGTAGTAGCGCGGGTCTAGACCGCGCTACTACTAACTGTTAGCTGTAGCGCCATAGTAGTAACGTGGCTACCCGTGCTGCTGATAGATCAAAACCCATGCTACTATTAGGGTTTTCCCTAGTAGTGTTTGTGTGCTCATAGGGGTCAATATGGAAGTCCACTTCCTCTACCGGTCATTGAACGAAAGGGTTTTGTTCATGTTTGTGAGTTACCAAGCCTACCGGATCACAAGCTTAAGGAAATCACGATCTACCGGGTGTTAGTAGGGCGAGGGTGATGAGAATATATTTGTGGAATTGTTTCATAAATATTCGGAATAATTTTGAGAGGATCCAGAATCGTTTTGAGGTCACCGAAAGGGTTTCAAAGAGTATCAGGTAATGCCGGGTATTACCGATAATTAATATATAGGTGGAAATGTTTCCGGGGCTCTTAAATTATATATAAAAGAGTCTAAAAATATTTAGAACACTTTTATATTTAATTTAATACAAACGGGCCTGAAAAGGCCAAACAAGAGAATGAAACTTGAGGCAACTTGGCCCAAGTGGAGGAGGCGCCCCCCCCTTATGGAAGGGGAATTCCGAATTGGACTAGGGGAGGAGGAATTTCCCCCCATTGGCCGACGCCCCAAGGAGGGACTTTCCCTCCTTGGTGTCTGCCCTCTCCCTCTCCTCTAACCTATATATACTAGGTTTTTTTGCTTTATTGGGATATACAAGTTTTGGGGCCTCCTCTAGTTCTTCTAGTTCTAGTTCTAGTTGGTCCTACTTGACTAATTAGAGCTAGGTCTAGTTTCTGTAATCCTCATAATTAGAAGCCCAGTGTGGTTCTGATCTCCTCCCACTAATTCTCCGGACCGTGAAGGCTGCATACTTCCAACCAAGTAGAGGGACCGTGCTTTCGGTCTTCGGTTAGAGGGACTATTCGTGGACAGTTCATGGGATCGTTCATCGACGGTTCGAGGGACTCCAAGTACGATCTACACCTACACGTTCTTCTATCCTTGCAACTTGGTAATGGTAAAGATCGTGATCCCAACCCGTTACGCATCTTCATATTGATCTTGGGTGTGCGTAGGCACGATTTTTTGTTTTCTACTACATTTCCCAACAGTGGCATCATGAGAAGTCATATGAGTAGGTCTAGGTTGCGATTTAGATCACATCTGGATGTGAGGGTTTGATGTTCTTGTTTTTCTTCCCACGAGTGTTGCTTTGTTTCAGTTCATCGACAATACGATGTAGCTTTGTTACAAGGTTCTGACAATCGATCGACTCTAGCTGTCGATGATCTGCTAATAGTTTCTTAGGCTTCATCATAGTCAAGAATAGTGAAACATCGCGTACAGAAGAGGGTGCCGAAGATGGATAGTCTTCTAGGGGGTCACACGTATTAGATGAAGTTTAGTGTGGGGCTATAGATTTGTAATTAAGTTTCTTCCCTCACAAACCCCAAAACTTAATCTAGCATCAAGAATATCGCCTTAATTGTATGGACATATGTATCTAGTACTATTTGTTAAAACTGGTTAACGACATAACTAGAATTTGCAAAAACTGATTATAGGATGTCTAACTTGGTTTTGCAGAGTATGCATATGATGTGGTATAGCCTTCGTCATGATAATGAGGTTATGTATGAGATGGTTATATGTTGTAATCTTAAGTGGTCTGCGCGTCACGACTTGATGCCTGAAGTCACGAGATTGCCACATTAATGTAAATATCGTAGAGATATCCTACATGTTACAGGTGATGATGACAAGCGTACACAGACGACCTTGACGTGGAGAAGGTATACTAGGCGTGGGGCGAGGAGCTATAATTTCGTGCCACGGCTGAATTTCTGAATTTGGTGCCATGTCAATGTTTTTTCTAAAATGGTCGCCACATCAACGTTTTCTGAAATTGCCGCACGGCAACATTCCAGTTTGACTTTCGTCCTCCTTTGCCTCTCAATATGTATAATCCTGTAAAAAAATCAACTTGTGTAACCCAAGAGACTATGAAAAATGTCTCGCAAAAAAGGTTTTCGTCCTACTTTATAAATAAAACAACATCACAACAAAGTATACACATATGATGAAATTGGTGTGTTTGATCTTTTATAATCAGGGATAACCACGTGAGGGTGAGGCCCCGAAGCAAAATCAAACACATGCAGTGTTTCATACCCATAAGAGAGAAACAAATAGCTTAGCAATTTTCCCTTTCTTGAATCATTAGTTCTGTAGGGAAACAAGGATGCCCCAAGTACTTCAATATTACCCCCTCTGCAAACTGATGTAAGAGCATTTGGAACACTGCGTTAGTGACCTTAATGCTCTTATATTTGTTTACAGAGAGAATAAGTACAACCAGATATATTTTTTGTGTGACTAGCCGACTATGTGAACTCATAACCCAATACGCTCCAAGCATCAACATGCCCATCACAAAAACACAATGCAAACAAATGATACAAAAGTTGCTCAGATGAATAGGGTTCAATTCGGTCATCTTAAGCCAGGCACTAACCGTAATAGTTTTACAATTATAGGAACTACCACGCATGTGGCATACATTCAGTGCAACAATGTGGTAGAAGCAGATGGGTTATGTCCCCAAGTCTAAAAATGGAATGTAGATGAACAAATAGTCTTCTCGTCAAGAAAGAAAGATCAGGCGAGAGAAAGCCGTCTCACTGGAAAAGACAAATCAGACGGGTTCAAGGTAAATGCCTAAATTCAAATTTGATGTCTGCTGGTGGGGCCATGTGACGTGGCCTGATTATCAAATCGGTCACCCAACATCTGTGGACCTAACTTTTGCATCCATTCAAGGACCTAAAAAACATGAGATGAATAATATATGAACATAAGAAAGACATGATTTACCTCGTGAAGCTTTAAGTTTTTGATATGATAGAGAAAACACTAGGCCTTTCCCACACCATAAATCCCCAGTTTGATTTCCGAAATACATAAGAGAACAAATGTTGAGATTCTGATTGTACAACACTGTTATCATGACTACGCGAGAATAAGGTTCTGAACTGAAACCAAACCTGTTGATATCACAAGAAAAATGTGGTAAGCAGTTTTCCCTCCCTTTAAATATAAGTACCGCAATAGGTGACCCAGGACAGGGATTGCCTAGACAATTCCTCCAATAGCATATAATTGTACAATTTCGTGTTTAACCAAAAAAACTGGGCATATATGGTAGAAGTATACAATATAAAGATATTGAGCAAGAAACCACATAGATCCCATCAATTTTGACCTCTAGCTTCAATGTTGCAAGTGATCTGCATTGTTTTAATAACTTGACGCTGCAGTCGTAGATCTCTAGTTTTTCCAGCGAAGGTGGGAGGCCCTCCTTCGGAAGCCCTGCAATGAGATTACACTACTAGGAAAATGCTTATACATAGAATTTTAGCAGTAGCGCCTGTTTGGGCACACACGCTACTGGTATTTACTAGTAGCGCCGGCCAGAAAGGGCGCTACTGCTAGTGAGTAGTAGCAGCGCTGGTTGGCGTGGGCCGCGCTGCTGTTTAGCGGGCCGCCGGGGCCAAAGGGCAGGCCACTTAGCTGTAGCGTGTGTTTTGCGCCAGCGCTACAGCTAGTGGGCTTAGCAGTAGCGCTGGCCCATTGCCCGCGCTGTTGTTAGGCCCACTCCCTCTCCCCCCGCGTGTCCCCGGCCCGGCCTGCTGCTTCATCTCTCAATAAAGCTCACTCACACTCTCCACACTCCTCCCTCTCAATCCCCCCGCGCCGCCGTCGACCCGCACGTTGCCGTCCCCTGGGCCGGCCCTCCTCCCTGCTGCTTCGGTCGCCCTCGCCCGCGTCGGCCCTCCCCCGCATCGGCCTCCTCCCCCGCCGGCCGCCCCGGCCCCCGCGTCGGCTCTCCTCCCGCGTCGGCCCTCCTCCACCATACAGAGAGGTACTCCTCCCTCTCCTTCCTCCTCCTCCCTCCCCCCTAGCTAGTTATAGTTATTAGAGTAGTTATTTTGAATCCTATGTAGTTGAAAAAATGTAGGTTATTAGAATAATTAGGTATGAACCCTAGTTAATTCGTATGAACCCTAGGTTTTAAATTTAGCTAGGTTTTAAAGTTAGGACAAAAATTTAGCTATGTTTTTAATTAGGTGTAGTTAATAGAATTTAGGTGTTTTAGTTGTTTTAGGTGTAGTTAACAGAATTTTAGGTGTTTTAGTTTTTTAGGTGTAGTTAACAGAATTGTAGGTATTTTTTTAGTTAAAGCAATTGTTGTTATTTTTTTAGTTAAAGCAATTTTTCCTGTTATATGAAAATTTGCAGTGGACATGTCATATTTTGAACATGTCACATTTTGGACATGTCATATTTTTTCGAGTGGCCTATGTTTTGCCAGAAAAGTCGATTCGTTTACGTTCTGGCAAATTTCAGGCGCTCCATATGTCCTATTTTTAGCAAAGGTCATGCCAAATTTTGCTAAGTGTCTATTAATTTTGTTTTCATAATTAAGCATTTAGTTCTCGGCGTCGACGATGCCTATCCTGCATCCTCGTCATCGACTCGGCGGAGGACTCCTGGTTGAGCTGAGGGGCCATGTCCGGGACTGGGCTCCGCCGGGCTGGTACTGGGTTGTGCTACCTTCTGGTGAGCGCAGCTTAGTGAGGAGCCAGCCCGTCGTCGACCCGGAGCTTCTTTGGTGGCGGACACGTGGGCCTGCATCGGTGGAGAGGCTTGAGTCCCCCGCGCAGGTGGTACAGCACCGTGTCACGGACGAGAACACACACGTCCAGCGCTACTTGGTTGCGTTGGCGAACGGCCGGTTCTCGAATACCTGGCAGATTATTTGGGGATCTCATCGGAGCTATGATCCGGTGATGGTTCCTTCTCTTTGGGTGCACACCGTGGCCCACTGAACCTAGAGGAGCTATTATTCGAGATGTATTAGTGATATTATATGATGATCTTTGCTACAAACTACTATGTATGTATTCGATGATGGATTATTAATTACCTATTAGTTATTTGCTTATTGAATGCAAAAGATGAGCGCGGTTTGTGCTACAAACTACTATATATGTATTCGATGATGGATTATATGATGATCTTTGCTACAAACTAGGTTCGATGTTGATCTTTGCTACAAACTACTACAAACTACAAATTTTAGGTGTTTTAGTTGTTATATGATGATCTTTGCTACAAACTACTATATATGTATTCGATGATGGATTATATGATGATCTATTAGTTATTTGCTTATTGAAAGATGAGCGCAGTTTGTGCTACAAACTACTATATATGTATTCGATGATGGATTATATGATGATCTTTGCTACAAACTAGGTTCGATGTTGATCTTTGCTACAAACTACAAATTTTAGGTGTTTTAGTTGTTATATGATGATCTTTGCTACAAACTACTATATATGTATTCGATGATGGATTATTAATTACCTATTAGGAAATGTCTGGCAATGAAAGGGAATTCGCTATGTGCGAGTACTGCGAAGATGAGCGCGGTCTGTGCGACAGGCCTCACTTGGTAGAAGGTCGGCGCTTCAGCATCAAGCTCCAAGAGACCTTCGATGTTGAAACGGTACGCAACGACGAGAAGTGTTTTTTGTTATTTTTTGCATGACTTCTCTGCTTCTTCAACGTGTAATTTCCGTCTTTTACAATTCGACTAGCTTATCCCATGCCATGCAAGACGCTATGTCTTGGAGAAGATGGGTTTTGAAGATCATGAAAGAATGGAGACAAAGATAATTCAACTAAGAACCCATCATGGTTATGATTTTGCTGTAAATCTATACAATTCTGTGAACTCATCCAATTTTGGTTGCCTGAATTGGGAAGCCCTTTGCAAGGCGTATGATTTTCATGAGGGTATGCTTCTCACCTTCGATCTTGGTGATCCTGACATCGACGAAAATGATATGACCATTTGGGTCCTTGTTGACACGCTTCCAGTTCTACCGCTATGTGAGTTTCTTAAACATATTTACTAAGTAATTTATATTGTTTATTTCAAAATATTTGACAGCTTATTTCCATTGACAGCTTATTTTCATTCTTCAAAAAATGTACGGAAAATGGTAGACAGAACCTACTACTACAATGATGAAACACAATTAACTTATAAGGAGCAAGATGGTCTTATCGCATTTTTACTTTTCTTGAGAATTACCAAAGCTATTATCAAACTCCTCCACATTATGGTCAATACGTGCCACTAGTGAATGTGTTGAACTATGGTAACATCAATGGAGATATCATGCTAAGATTTTCTACTATTACGACATCCGTGCATCTTTTGCATAAATTCTTCTAAAACTAAACTATATTGCTAACTAGAAAGTTATTACTATGTTTTTGAACAGAAAATCCCGATGGATTGTGTGCCTCATCTGATGTTAACGAGAGGCCGCGTTAATGTTATGAGCTTACGGCCACCACGGCCAGGTCAGCCGTAGTATCCACATCACTCCTGTCCATACCAGATTTCTAAAAGGGAGGAAGCCATGATAATAGATGATTTCAAAAAATGTTTGAACCATCGTAGAGAGCTACTTGGAAGCAACATTGTGCGTAGGCCAAGACTTGGAGACAGGATGATCTCCGTTCTTTATTATGGAGAGTCAATTTTCCTTAATGCAGCATCAATGCCTATCTTGTTTTATGATATTTTACCTAAGAGAGGGTAGAGTAGGTCCTATGAGAGGAGTAGGTCGTAGCTAGAATGTGTTATTATGTGCTACAATGTGTTAGAGTTGATGATGAGGAGGAGGAGTTGTGATTATGACTAGTGACCAACTTGTTATATGATGTCTCATTGACGAACATTGTTTGATGGTGATGACAAGTGGTAATGAATATGCTATTTAAACATACTAGTTCATGATGAGTTGTTATTGTATAAAAGATATATCTGTTTAAACAAGTACAACACCAAAATGCTAAAAAAACATAAAAGTTAACAGTAGCGCTGGCCTAAAAACGCGCTACTAGTAGTTGAACTTACCGGTAGCGCTGGCCTAAAAACACGCTACTGCTACAAAATAGTTGTAGCACCGTAGCAGTAGCGCTAGTGCCAGCGCTACTGGTAGCACAAAAACCGGCGCTACTGGTAAGCATTTTCCTAGTAGTGTTACTGTAACACCCCGGATGTAACTTTCCCAATTTGTACTCCAACTCTTGCCGTTTCCGGCGTTAAGTTATTTTATTTTCTCGGGTTCGGGTTTTTGTCTCTGTGTGTTGTTATCATTGTCATGCATCTCATATCATGTCATCATGTGCATTGCATTTGCATACGTGTTCGTCTCATGCATTCGAGCATTTTCCCCATTGTCCGTTTTGCATTCCGGCGCTTCGTTCTCCTCCGATGGTCATTTTCTAGCTTTCTTTCGTGTGTGGGGTTTAAACATTTCCGGATTGGACCGAGACTTGCCAAGCGGCCTTGGTTTACTACCGGTAGACCGCCTGTCAAGTTTCATATCATTTGGACTTCATTTGATGCTCCAACGATTAACCGAGGGACCGAAAAGGCCTCGTGTGTGTTGCAGCCCAACACCCTTCCAATTTGGCCCAAACCCACCTAAACCCTCTTCGATCACGATCGCGTGGCCAAAAACCGCACCTCATCTGGACTCTCCTAGCTCCCTCTATGCCTATAAATAGGTCCTCCTCGAAAATCTCGGATCCCCCTCCCCAAAACCCTAAAAATCCGTCTCCGCCGCCGCCGGACGTGTCCGGACGGAGCCGGACAACGTCCGGATCCCACCGCCGCCAACCGCCGCGTGCCACGTGGCACCTCCGCCGCCAGCCGCCGCCGCAGCCCGGGAGCCCAGCGCCGGCCCCCGAGGGCCCGCTCCGTTGCCTCGCCTCCTCGCGCCCGAGGCGCCGCCCGGCCGGAGAGCGCCGCCCGCCGCCGCCGCCTTGACCTCCGCCGCGCCGCCTCGCCTCCACCTCGCCGGCCGAGCTCGCCCGCGCCGCCACCGGCCGCGCCGCCCCGCCACGCCCGGAACCCGCGCCGGCGACCACCCCGGCCGTTTCCTCCTCCATGCCAAGGCCCCGGCCGCCACCGTCCTCGTCTTCCCCGGCGAGCAGCGCCGCCGCCTCGGTTCGCGTGCCGTGAACAGTAAACCCTAGATCCGGAGGTTGTTTTTCTTCTAAGTCCCGAAATTCCAGATCCAAGTGCTCCTGTTCGTGGCCTCGTAACTTTGCATCCGGAGCTCCGATTCATGCATATAGCATATCAAAATGTTCGTCTCAGAGAGTACATCATTTCATTCCATTGCATAATTTTCATTTGAGTTCATCTTGATGCCCGAAATGCTGTTAGAAGAGGGCTACTTGAGATAATTGTCAGATCTGCTACTCCATTTAGACTTTTGTCATTTTTGCCATGATTATTGTGTGCATGATATGCCCTGATGCTCTACATATGTTTTGTTAAGGGTTTTGTCATCTTTCTAGAGATGCAACCCATGTATTTTTGTGATGTGTGTGGTGACTAGTGCAAACTTGCAAAGTGAGGCACTTGGTAATTCTGTTTTCAGGGACTCAGCATTTCCACCAAGTCCTTGACCTGTTTATCTCATGTTGCCATATGTTCATGTTGTTTCCTAGTGATCCGTGCCTCTTTTGAGGATGATCAGTAAGGATGTTTTGTTAATCTTGTAGTGCTCTATCCATCCATGTCTTTGTTTACAATTATGGAGCACCCTAGCTTGAGTCAATCGAGCTCTACTTTTTCTACTTTGTGAATCTGGGCAGATTGTCAACTTGTTTGCATTTTTTGCCAATGTTGTTGTAGTTGATCCGTGCATGCTATGTTATTGTTCTTGCCATGTCTAGCTTGCATTTTGTGTGTTCTTCATAGATGTATGCTTAGCTTATCATGACTTGCTCCGTAGTGAGTGCATCGAGCTCGTAAACATGCCTACTTGAGTTATGTTTCAGCATGTGCCAGTTTTCACTAAGTCTGAAAACTGATTATGTTTTTGCTATGTTCACATGCTTGCAAATGTATTTTGTGATCCCTTTTGGCTCAAGGTCACTAAGAGACTTTTGTTAAGCTCTTTGAGTAGCTCCATGCCATGCTTTACTTTGTCAAGTTCAGGTCCTGTAGCATGTAGTTTTGTTGCTCCGAAGAGTGCTACCTGATCTGTAATTCCAGACAAGTGTTAATTTTACTAAGTCTGAAATCTGTTTACCATATGCAGTTTTGCCATGCTTGTTTGAACCTGTTAATGGATGAATTGGCCGTAGCTCAGTGCTAGACTTTTGTTAAGCATCTTGAATGCATCCCTGCCACGTATTTTGTTGCCATGTTTGAGTGCTGTAGCACGTTCATCTCATTGCATTTAGATGCCTACTTGCTGTAAATTGCAGACCGGCGTCATATTTGAATCGCTTGCCATTTCCAAACCGTAACTCCGATTCCAGCGTACTTTATATCATTTTCAAGCGATTTCATCTCATCTTTCCAGTGGCACACTTGGATTTCCAAGTTGAGGCCAGGTTCATGCATTTCCTGTCAGATCTTGCATATGCATCCCGCATCGCATCCCGCATAGCATATCATCATTGCATCATATTGTTTGATCCTTGCACGTGGTTGATTGTGTCCTTGTTGCTTGTTTGTCTTGTTTGGGTAGAGCCGGGAGACGAGTTCGCTAACGAGGAGCCCGTTGAGTTTTCTTTCGAGGATCCAGGCAACTCTGACAGCTTTGCAGGCAAGATGATCATACCCTCGAAATCACTACTATCTTTGCTATGCTAGTTTGCTCGCTCTTTTGCTATGCCAATGCTACGATGCCTACCATTTGATTTCAAGCCTCCCAAATTGCCATGTCAAACCTCTAACCCACCATGTCCTAGCAAACCGTTGATTGGCTATGTTACCGCTTTGCTCAGCCCCTCTTATAGCGTTGCTAGTTGCAGGTGAAGATTGGAGACCGTTCCTTGTTGGAACATTTATTTACTTGTTGGGATATCGTTATATTGGCATGTTATCTTAATGCATCTATATACTTGGTAAAGGGTGGAAGGCTCGGCCTCTCACCTAGTGTTTTGTTCCACTCTTGCCGCCCTAGTTTCCGTCATATTGGTGTTTTGTTCTCGGATTTTGCGTTCCTTACGCGGTTGGGTTATAATGGGAACCCCTTGATAGTTCGCCTTGATTAAAGCTTTTCCAGCAATGCCCAACCTTGGTGTTACCATTTGCCACCTAGCCTCTTTTCCCTTGGGTTTCCGGAGCCCGAGGGTCATCTTATTTTAACCCCCCCGGGGGCCAGTGCTCCTCTGAGTGTTGGTCCAACCGAGTGATGTCCGGGGTTACCAGGGGCAACTCTGGGCTGAGTGTGCCCTGAGAACGAGAACGAGATATGTGCCTTGAGAACGAGATATGTGCAGCTCCTATCGGGATTTGTCGGCACATTTCGGCGGTGTTGCTGGATTTGTTTTGACCTGTCGAAGTGTCTTGAAGAACCGAGGTATCGAGTCTGATCGGAACGTCTCGGGAGGAGGTCCATTCCTTCGTTGACCGTGAGAGCTTGTCATGAGCTAAGTTGGGACTCCCCTGCAGGGATTTGAACTTTCGAAAGCCGTGCCCGTGGTTATGGGCAGATGGGAATTTGTTAATGTCCGGTTGTAGATAACTCGAACCTAAATGTAATTAAAATGAATCAACCGTGTGAGTTACCGTGATGGCCTCTTCTTGGCGGAATCCGGGAAGTGGACACGGTGTTGGAGTAATGCTTGCGCAGGTTGTCCTCTAGTTTCTCGCTCGCGCCTTGCCTCCTCTTCTCGCTCTCTTTTGCGAATAAGATAGCCACCATATATGCTAGTCGCTGGCTGCAGCTCCACTTATATTTACCTTGCCATACCTATTAAGCTTAAATAGTCTTGATCGCGAGGGTGCGAGATTGCTGAGTCCCCTGTGGCTCACAGATTACTATTACACCAGATGCAGGTCCAGATGATTCCGCTCCAGGTGACGCGCTCGAGCTCAAGTGGGAGTTCGACGAGGACTCTCAGCGATACTATGTTTCTTTCTCTGATGATCAGTAGTGGTGCCCAGTTGGGGTGATCGGGACCATGTCGCTTGTTGGGTTATCTTTCATTTTGGCGCCGTAGGCGGGCCATGAGTGTTTGGGTGATGTATGTTATTTATGTACTTGATTGACATGGCGAGTGTAAGCCAACTATGTTATCCCTTTTATTTATCTATATTACATGGGATGTTTGTGATGATTGCCTGACTTGCGACATATGCCTTCAATGCGATTATGCCTCTTAAGTCGTGCCTCGACACGTGGGAGATATAGTCGCATCGGAGGTGTTACAAGTTGGTAATCAAGCCTTCCCCGACCTTAAGGAGCCCCATTGCTTGATCGTTTTTAGCAGGCCGAGTTGTGTCTAGAAAAATGTTTTGAGTCATTTAGGAATTTATATCGGAGAGTTAGGAAATTCTTTTTACTTTCCCAGTTCTCCTCATCGCTTCTGGTAAGGCATCCTGACGTAGAGTTTTGACTCTTCTCTTCTCAAATTTCACTATTTTTTTTTAGGATCACGCGTTGTATCTTGGAATCGTTCCGATGGTTTTATGATGAGAACATTGTCTTGGTGCGTCCTGTCAGGGGTTTAGTGGAAGTGTCCCGTGTTGGGGAACCTAGTAATTTCAAAATTTTCCTACGTACACGCAAGATCATGGTGATGCATAGCAACGAGAGGGGAGAGTGTGATCTACGTACCCTTGTAGATCGACAACGGAAGCGTTTGGTTGATGTAGTCGTACGTCTCCACGGCCCGACCGATCAAGCACCGAAACTACGGCACCTCCGAGTTCTAGCACACGTTCAGCTCGACGACGATCCCCGGACTCCGATCCAGCAAAGTGTCGGGGAAGAGTTCCGTCAGCACGACGGCGTGGTGACGATCTTGATGTACTACTGTCGCAGGGCTTCGCCTAAGCACCGCTACAATATTATCGAGGACTATGGTGGCAGGGGGCGCGCACACGGCTAAGAATATGATCACGTGGATCAACTTGTGTTCTCTGGGGTGCCCCTGCCTCCGTATATAAAGGCTCAAGGGGGGGTGCGGCCGGCCTAGAGGTGGCGCGCCAGGAGGAGTCCTACTCCCTCCGGGAGTAGGATCCCCCCCCCAATCCTAGTTGGAATAGGATTCGCGGAGGGGGGGAAAGAGAAAGGGGGGCCGGCCCCCTCTCCTTGTCCTATTCGGACCAAGGGAGGGGAGGGGCGCGCGCCCATCTTAGGCTGCCTCTTCTCTTTTCCACTAAGGCCCACTAAGGCCCATATAGCTCCCGGGGGGTTCCGGTAACCTCCCGGTACTCCGGTAAAATCCCGATTTCACCCGGAACACTTCCGATATCCAAACATAGGCTTCCAATATATCAATCTTTATGTCTCGACCATTTCGAGACTCCTCGTCATGTCCGTGATCACATCCGGGACTCCGAACAACCTTCGGTACATCAAAACTGCATAAACTCATAATATAACTGTCATCGTAACCTTAAGCGTGCGGACCCTACGGGTTCGAGAACAATGTAGACATGACCGAGACATGTCTCGGTCAATAACCAATAGCGGGACCTGGATGCCCATATTGGCTCCTACATATTCTATGAAGATCTTTTATCGGTCAGACCGCATAACAACATACGTTGTTCCCTTTGTCATCGGTATGTTACTTGCCCGAGATTCGATCGTCGGTATCTCAATACCTAGTTCAATCTCGTTACCGGCAAGTCTCTTTACTCGTTTCGTAATACATCATCTCGCAACTAACTCATTAGTTGCATTGCTTGCAAGGCTTAAGTGATGTGCATTACCGAGAGGGCCCAGAGATACCTCTCCGACGATCGGAGTGACAAATCCTAATCTCAAAATACGTCAACCCAACAAGTACCTTTGGAGACACCTGTAGAGCACCTTTATAATCACCCAGTTACGTTGTGACGTTTGGTAGCACACAAAGTGTTCCTCCGGCACACGGGAGTTACATAATCTCATAGTCATAGGAACATGTATAAGTCATGAAGAAAGCAATAGCAACATACTAAACGATCGGGTGCTAAGCTAATGGAATGGGTCATGTCAATCAGATCATTCAACTAATGATGTGATCCCGTTAATCAAATAACAACTCTTTGTCCATGGTTAGGAAACATAACCATCTTTGATTAACGAGCTAGTCAAGTAGAGGCATACTAGTGACACTCTGTTTGTCTATGTATTCACACATGTATTATGTTTCCGGTTAATACAATTCTAGCATGAATAATAAACATTTATCATGATATAAGGAAATAAATAATAACTTTATTATTGCCTCTAGGGCATATTTCCTTCAGTCTCCCACTTGCACTAGAGTCAATAATCTAGATTACACAGTAATGATTCTAACACCCATGGAGCTTTGGTGCTGATCATGTTTTGCTCGTGGAAGAGGCTTAGTCAACGGGTCTGCTACATTCAGCTCCGTATGTATCTTGCAAATCTCTATGTCTCCCACCTGGACTAGATCCCGGATGGAATTGAAGCGTCTCTTGATGTGTTTGGTCCTCTTGTGAAATCTGGATTCCTTTGCCAAGGCAATTGCACCAGTATTGTCACAAAAGATTTTCATTGGACCCGATGCACTAGGTATGACACCTAGATCGGATATGAACTCCTTCATCCAGACTCCTTCGTTTGCTGCTTCCGAAGCAGCTATGTACTCCGCTTCACATGTAGATCCTGCCACAACGCTTTATTTAGAACTGCACCAACTGACAGCTCCACCGTTTAATGTAAACACGTATCCGGTTTGCGATTTAGAATCGTCCGGATCAGTGTCAAAGCTTGCATCAACGTAACCGTTTACGATGAGCTCTTTGTCACCTCCATATACGAGAAACATATCCTTAGTCCTTTTCAGGTATTTCAGGATGTTCTTGACCGCTGTCCAGTGATCCACTCCTGGATTACTTTGGTACCTCCCTGCTAAACTTATAGCAAGGCACACATCAGGTCTGGTACACAGCGTTGCATACATGGTAGAGCCTATGGCTGAAGCATAGGGAACATCTTTCATTTTCTCTCTATCTTCTGCAGTGGTCGGGCATTGAGAGTCTGACTCAACTTCACACCTTGTAACACAGGCAAGAACCCTTTCTTTGCTTGATCCATTTTGAACTTCTTCAAAATCTTGTCAAGGTATGTGCTTTGTGAAAGTCCAATTAAGCGTCTTGATCTATCTCTATAGATCTTTATGCCTAATATGTAAGCAGCTTCACCAAGGTCTTTCATCGAAAAACTCTTATTCAAGTATCCTTTTATGCTATCCAGAAATTCTATATCATTTCCAATCAGTAATATGTCATCCACATATAATATCAGAAATGCTACAGAGCTCCCACTCACTTTCTTGTAAATACAGGCTTCTCCGAAAGTCTGTATAAAACCAAATGCTTTGATCACACTATCAAAGCGTTTATTCCAACTCCGAGAGGCTTGCACCAGTCCATAAATGGATCGCTGGAGCTTGCACACTTTATTAGCTCCCTTTGGATCGACAAAACGTTCTGGTTGCATCATATACAACTCTTCTTCCAGAAATCCATTCAGGAATGCAGTTTTGACATCCATCTGCCAAATTTCATAATATAAAATGCGGCAATTGCTAACATGATTCGGACAGACTTAAGCATCGCTACGGGTGAGAAGGTCTCATCGTAGTCAATCCCTTGAGCTTGTCGAAAAACTTTTGCGACAAGTCGAGCTTTGTAGATAGTAATATTACCGTCAATGTAAGTCTTCTTCTTGAAGATCCATTTATTCTCAATTGCTTGCCGATCATCGGGCAAGTCAACCAAAGTCCATAGTTTGTTCTCATACATGGATCCCATCTCAGATTTCATGGCTTCAAGCCATTTTGCGGAATCGGGGCTCACCATCGCTTCTTCATAGTTCGTAGGTTCATCATGATCTAGCAGCATGATTTCCAGAACAGGATTACTGTACCACTCTGGCGCGGATCTCACTCTGGTTGATCTACGAGGTTCAGTAGTATCTTGTCCTTAAGTTTCATGATCATTATCATTAGCTTCCTCACTAATTGGTGTAGGTGTCGCAGAAACAGTTTTCTGTGATGTACTACTTTCCAATAAGGGAGCAGGTATAGTTACCTCATCAAGTTCTACTTTCCTCCCACTCACATCTTTCGAGAGAAACTCCTTCTCCAGAAAGTTTCCGAATTTAGCAACAAAAGTCTTGCCTTCGGATCTGTGATAGAAGGTGTATCCAATAGTTTCCTTTGGATATCCTATGAAGACACATTTCTCCGATTTGGGTTCGAGCTTATCAGGTTGAAGCTTTTTCACATAAGCATCGCAGCCCCAAACTTTCAGAAACGACAACTTTGGTTTCTTGCCAAACCATAGTTCATAAGGCGTCGTCTCAACGGATTTTGACGGTGCCCTATTTAACGTGAATGTGGCCGTCTCTAAAGCATAACCCCAAAACGATAGCGGTAAATCAGTAAGAGACATCATAGATCACACCATATCTAGTAAAGTACGATTACGACGTTCGGACACACCATTACGCTGTGGTGTTCCGGGTGGCGTGAGTTGCGAAACTATTCCGCATTGTTTCAAATGTATACCAAACTCGTAACTCAAATATTCTCCTCCACGATCAGATCGTAGAAACTTTATTTTCTTATTACGATGATTTTCAACTTTACTCTGAAATTCTTTGAACTTTTCAAATGTTTCAGACTTATGTTTCATTAAGTAGATATACCCATATCTGCTTAAGTCATCTGTGAAGGTGAGAAAATAACGATATCCGCCACGAGCCTCAATATTCATTGGACCACATACATCTGTATGTATGATTTCCAACAAATCTGTTGCTCTCTCCATAGTACCGGAGAACGGTGTTTTAGTCATCTTGCCCATGAGGCACGGTTCACAAGTACCAAGTGATTCATAATCAAGTGGTTCCAAAAGTCCATCAGTATGGAGTTTCTTCATGCGCTTTACACTGATATGACCTAAACGGCAGTGCCACAAATAAGTTGCACCATCATTATCAACTCTGCATCTTTTGGCTTCAACATTATGAATATGTGTGTCACTACTATCGAGATTCAATAAGAATAGACCACTCTTCAAGGGTGCATGACCATAAAAGATATTACTCATATAAATAGAACAACCATTATTCTCTGATTTAAATGAATAACCGTCTCGCATCAAACAAGATCCAGATATAATGTTCATGCTTAACGCTGGCACCAAATAACAATTATTTAGGTCTAATATTAATCCTGAAGGTAGATGTAGAGGTAGCGTGCCGACTGCGATCACATCGACTTTGGAACCATTTCCCACGCGCATCGTCACCTCGTCCTTAGCCAATCTTCGCTTAATTCGTAGTCCCTGTTTCGATTTGCAAATATTAGCAACAGAACCAGTATCAAATACCCAGGTGCTACTGCGAGCATTAGTAAGGTACACATCAATAACATGTATATCACATATACCTTTGTTCACCTTGCCATCCTTCTTATCCGCCAAATACTTGGGGCAATTCCGCTTCCAGTGACCAGTCTGCTTGCAGTAGAAGCACTCAGTTTCAGGCTTAGGTCCAGACTTGGGTTTCTTCTCTTGAGCAGCAACTTGCTTGCTGTTCTTCTTGAAGTTCCCCTTCTTCTTCCCTTTGCCCTTTTTCTTGAAACTAGTGGTCTTGTTGACCATCAACACTTGATGCTCCTTTTTGATTTCTACCTCTGCAGCTTTCAGCATTGCGAAGAGCTCGGGAATAGTCTTATTCATCCCTTGCATATTATAGTTCATCACGAAGCTCTTGTAGCTTGGTGGCAGTGATTGGAGAATTCTGTCAACGACGCAATCATCTGGAAGATTAACTCCCATCTGAATCAAGTGATTATTATACCCAGACATTTTGAGTATATGCTCACTGACAGAACTGTTCTCCTCCATCTTGCAGCTATAGAACTTATTGGAGACTTCATATCTCTCAATCCGGGCATTTGCTTGAAATATTAACTTCAACTCCTGGAACATCTCATATGCTCCATGACGTTCAAAACGTCGTTGAAGTCCCGATTCTAAGCCGTAAAGCATGGCACACTGAACTATCGAGTAGTCATCAGGTTTGCTCTGCCAGACGTTCATAACATCTGGTGTTGCTCCTGCAGCAGGCCTGGCACCCAGCGGTGCTTCCAGGACGTAATTCTTCTGTGCAGCAATGAGGATAATCCTCAAGTTACGGACCCAGTCCGTGTAATTGCTACCATCATCTTTCAACTTTGCTTTCTCAAGGAACGCATTAAAATTCAACGGAACAACAGCACGGGCCATCTATCTACAATCAAACATACATAAGCAAGATACTATCAGGTACTAAGTTCATGATAAATTTAAGTTCAATTAATCAAATTACTTAAAGAACTCCCACTTAGATAGACATCCCTCTAATCCTCTAAGTGATCACGTGATCCAAATCAACTAAACCATGTCCGATCATCATGTGAGATGGAGTAGTTTCATTGGTGAACATCACTATGTTGATCATATCTACTATATGATTCACGCTCGAGCTTTCGGTCTCCGTGTTCCGAGGCCATATCTGCATATGCTTGGCTCGTCAAGTATAACCTGAGTATTCCGCATGTGCAACTGTTTTGCACCCGTTGTATTTGAACGTAGAGCCTATCACACCCGATCATCACGTGGTGTCTCAGCACGAAGAACTTTCGCAATGGTGCATACTCAGGGAGAACACTTCTTGATAATTTTAGTGAGAGATCATCTTATAATGCTACCATCAATCAAAGCAAGATAAGATGCATAAAAGATAAACATCACATGCAATCAATATAAGTGATATGATATGGCCATCATCATCTTGTGCCAGTGATCTCCATCTCCGAAGCACCGTCATGATCACCATCGTCCCCGGTGCGACACCTTGATCTCCATCGTAGCATCGTTGTCGTCTCGCCAATCTTATGCTTCCACGACTATCGCTACCGCTTAGTGATAAAGTAAAGCATTACAGCGCGATTGCATTGCATACAATAAAGCGACAACCATATGGCTCCTGCCAGTTGCCGATAACTCGGTTACAAAACATGATCATCTCATACAATAAAATTCAGCATCATGTCTTGACCATATCACATCACAACATGCCCTGCAAAAACAAGTTAGACGTCTTCTACTTTGTTGTTGCAAGTTTTACGTGGCTGCTACGGGCTTAAGCAAGAACCAATCTTACCTACGCATCAAAACCACAACGATAGTTTGTCAAGTTGGTGCTGTTTTAACCTTCGCAAGGACCGGGCGTAGCCACACTCAGTTCAACTAAAGTTGGAGAAACTGTCACCCGCAAGCCACCTATGTGCAAAGCACGTCGGGAGAACCGGTCTCGCGTAAGCGTACACGTAATGTCGGTTTGGGCCGCTTCATCCAACAATACCGCCGAACCAAAGTATGACATGCTGGTAAGCAGTATGACTTATATCGCCCACAACTCACTTGTGTTCTACTCGTGCATATAACATCAACACATAAAACCTAGGCTCAGATGCCACTGTTGGAGAACGTAGTAATTTCAAAATTTTCCTACGTACACGCAAGATCATGGTGATGCATAGCAACGAGAGAGGAGAGTGTGATCTACGTACCCTTGTAGATCGACAACGGAAGCGTTTGGTTGATGTAGTCGTACGTCTCCACGACCCGACCGATCAAGCACCGAAACTACGGCACCTCCGAGTTCTAGCACACGTTCAGCTCAATGATGATCCCCGGACTCCGATCCAGCAAAGTGTCGGGGAAGAGTTCCGTCGGCACGACGGCGTGGTGACGATCTTGATGTACTACTGTCGCAGGGCTTCGCCTAAGCACCGCTATAATATTATCGAGCACTATGGTGGCAGGGGGCGCCGCACACGGCTAAGAATATGATCACGTGGATCAACTTGTGTTTCTCTGGGGTGCCCCTGCCTCCGTATATAAAGGCTCAGGGGGGGGCGGCCGGCCTAGAGGTGGTGCGCCAGGAGGAGTCCTACTCCCTCCGGGAGTAGGATTCCCCCCCCCCCAATCCTAGTTGGAATAGGATTCGCGGAGGGGGGAAAAGTGGAAGGGGGGCCGGCCCGCTCTCATTGTCCTATTCGGACCAAGGGAGGGCAGGGGCGCGTGGCCCATCTTAGGCTGCCTCTTCTCTTTTCCACTAAGGCCCACTAAGGCCCATATAGCTCCCGGGGGGTTCCGGTAACCTCCCGGTACTCCGGTAAAATCCCGATTTCACCCGGAACACTTCTGATATCCAAACATAGGCTTCCAATATATCAATCTTTATGTCCCGACCATTTCGAGAGTCCTCGTCATGTCCGTGATCACATCCGGGACTCCGAACAACCTTCGGTACATCAAAACGTATAAACTCATAATATAACTGTCATCGAAACCTTAAGCGTGCGGACCCTACGGGTTCGAGAACAATGTAGACATGACCGAGACATGTCTCCGGTCAATAACCAATAGTGGGACATGGATGCCCATATTGGCGCCTACATATTCTACGAAGATCTTTATCGGTCAGACTGCATAACAACATACGTTGTTCCCTTTGTCATCGGTATGTTACTTGCCCGAGATTCGATCGTCGGTATCCAATACCTAGTTCAATCTCGTTACCGGCAAGTCTCTTTACTCGTTCCGTAATACATCATCTCGCAACTAACTCATTAGTTGAATTGCTTGCAAGGCTTAAGTGATGTGCATTACCGAGAGGGCCCAGAGATACCTCTCCGACGATCGGAGTGCAAATCCTAATCTCGAAATACGTCAACCCAACATGTACCTTTGGAGACACCTGTAGAGCACCTTTATAATCACCCAGTTACGTTGTGACGTTTGGTAGCACACAAAGTGTTCCTCCGTCACATGGGAGTTACATAATCTCATAGTCATAGGAACATGTATAAGTCATGAAGAAAGCAATAGCAACATACTAAACGATCGGGTGCTAAGCTAATGGAATGGGTCATGTCAATCAGATCATTCAATTAATGATGTGATCCCGTTTAATCAGATGACAACTCTTTGTCCATGGTTAGGAAACATAACCATCTTTGATTAACGAGCTAGTCAAGTAGAGGCGTACTAGTGACACTTTGTTTGTCTATGTATTCACACATGTATTATGTTTTTGGTTAATACAATTCTAGCATGAATAATAAACTTTTATCATGATATAAGGAAATAAATAATAACTTTATTATTGCCTCTAGGGCATATTTCCTTCACCCCGGGGAGTTGAGGTCTAAGGTGTTGTCATCATAATTTTATCGTTGCAGTTCTGGAATACCTGAGTTTAGTACGCCGACATCAAAAACCTCTTTTATGCAGTTCGTTGGTGAGATAACCTCGACGCCACCCAGTACTGGGGCGGGAGTTCGGGAGTATCACCATAACTTGTATAACGGATGTTTTTTTCGAAGGTTGAGGTAGATGGTTTCCGAAGTTTTTCTCGGTTATGTGTTGAAGGATGGATACAGCTGGATGTAGGATTTGCTAGTTTGGGTGAGATATTATGCTTCCCCTGTATCCCCAACACCTGATTGCATAACCGGAAAGGTTCGGGAGTTTCATAGGTGGGAATTCTTGTAGCTATAGTTCTTCTTCCACGGATATTGGTTTGAGATTGGGATTTCTTACCGATTATTCGTTCTTGATCCATACCTTGTTGATTTATTTCTCTACCTTAATTCTACGTGGCTTCTCAATTTATGGATATGTGACCATTTCAAGAGGAATGCATTCGTTCATTTTGTTCGGATGTGAAGACTATATGTTGCAATTTTCATTCCGTTGGATTCAGCTTCATTTTATCTGTCTATGTGCTAATGGTGGTCAACCTCTTCAGGATGGCTCCCGCTAAGAGCACCAATCAGAATCAAAATCAAGATCCGCCACCACCTCCACCTCCTCTGGAGGCATGGCAAGCTGTGATGGCCGCAACTAATGCCAACACACAGTTGATCATGCAAATTCTCCAAGAGCGCAATCAAGGCAACCAAGGGAATCAAGGCAACAATCAGAATCACTTTGCTACACTCAACCAGTTCCTTGCTAACGGGCCAAAGACTTTCAGCAATTGTGTTGAGGCAACCGATGCTGACGATTGGCTCGTGGATCTGTGTAAGCATTTCGAGTGCAGTAACGTCAGGCCTGAGGATTTCGTCAAGTTCGCTTCCTTCCAACTCAAAGATCAAGCTGCAGAGTGGTTCCAGCAGTACAAGGATTCCAGAGGTGGACGTGTGATTACTTGGGATGAATTCCGTCAAGATTTCCGAGCTCACCATATCCCTCAGAGCGTGGTTCAAAGTAAGCGTGAGGAATTCCGCAACTTGAAGCAAGGCTCTTTGTCTGTCTATGACTACAACAAGTTGTTCCAGAAGCTCGCCCGCTTTGCCAAGCAGGACGTACCTGATGAGAAGAGCATGATATACCAGTTCAGGGGTGGTCTCAGAGAAGAAATCCAGCTCGCTCTTGTTCTCTTTGAGCCCTTGAGGTACGATGAGTTCTCCAACATGGCACCGAAGCAAGAGGCCGCTCAGTTGAGGTGTGATGCTTCCAAGAAGTGAGTCATAGACACTACGCCTTCTTCCTCTACTCAAGTGGCCAAGCAGCAGAAGTATTGGCTTCCTCCTCCTCCGTTCCGTCAGACGTATCAGCAGAAGAGCAAAGGTGGCAATGGTTCTTCCCACCCACCCAACCCTGGCTTTCAGAACAAGACTTCGTCTCAAGCTCCAAGATCGAGTGCTTCGTACCACCGTCCGCTTTCAGAGGTCACGTGCAACAAGTGCCTACAGAAGGGTCACTATGCCAACAAGTGTCTCAACCAGATGCGTCTCCCTCCTCCTCTTGTCAGATCGGCAAGTACAGCTATGGTCAAGCATAACACCAAGTCCGCCAAGGTCAATTTGATGAATGCAGCTCAGGCAGAGGACTCGTCAGATGTCATCATTGGTAACCTTCCTGTTAATGATATTCCTGCAAAAGTTCTATTTGACAGGGGCGCATCGCATTGTTTCATCTCGAGACCATTTGTTCTAAGCATGAGTTGCCTTTACAAGATTTACCTAGACAGTTATCTGTGGTTTCTCCGGGTAAATTCATGAATGCAAGCGCTATCGCCCCGGATGTTACTATCACGTTGGGCGATTACAAGTTTCTCATTTCTCCGGTGGTTCTTGGTAACTCGGATATTGATCTTATTCTCGGGATGGATTGGCTTTCTAAGCACAAGGCTCATCTTAACTGTGCAGCCAGGCAGATTCAATTGACTCATTCGTTTGAGGATGTAATTGTCTTTGCCGCTCGGGATGATACAATCCGTCTGTTTTCTCTCAATGAGAAGGGTGAACTGGATGCTATCTCGTAGATTCCAGTCGTTTGCGAATATCAAGACGTCTTTCCAGAAGAGCTTCCAGGAATGCCTCCGCACCGGCCAGTTGAATTCGTTATTGATCTTGAGCCCGGTACGGAACCTGTGTGCAAGCGTCCTTACAAGCTCGGACCTGAAGAGTTGAAGGAGCTGAAGAAACAACTCGATATTCAAGAGAGAATGGGTCTCATCCGGCCTAGTTCTTCTCCGTGGGGTTGTGGTGTTCTTTTTGTGAAGAAGAAGGATGGAACGGACCGACTTTGTGTTGATTACCGTCCATTGAACAAGAAGACCATCAAGAACAAATACCCACTTCCCAACATCAACGAGCTGTTCGAACAACTCAAAGGTTCCCAAGTATTCTCCAAGCTTGATCTCCGTATGGGTTATCATCAGATTCGAATCCGTGAGCAAGATATTCCCAAGACGGCTTTCGGGACAAGCTACGGTTCATATGAATACACTGTCATGTCTTTTGGCCTCGTCAACGCTCCTCCGACGTTCTCTCGCATGATGAACTTCATCTTCAACGCCTACACCAATGACTTCGTGTTGGTCTATCTCGACGACATTCTGGTTTTCTCGAAGAACAAGGAAGATCATGCCAAGCACTTGTGTTTGGTACTCGATAAGCTCAGAGAACATCAGTTCTACGCCAAGTTCTCCAAGTGTGAATTTTGGCTCGATGAGGTTCTTTATCTTGGTCATATCATCTCTGCCAAGGGCATTGCCATGAATCCTGAGAAGGTGTCTGCAATTGTGAATTGGGAACCTCCTCAGAACGTGAAGCAACTCCGTAGCTTCCTCGGTCTCGCAAGCTACTGCCGAAGATTCGTTGAAAACTTTTCTAAGATCGCGAAGCCTCTCTCAAATCTTCTCCAGAAGCATGTTAAGTACGTTTGGTCTCCGGAGTGTGACATTTCTTTCAACACTTTGAAAGAGAAATTGATCACTGCTCCAGTTCTGACTCCGCCTGATGAATCCAAACCGTACGAGGTCTTTTGTGATGCCTCTCTCCAAGGTCTTGGCGCAGTGTTGATGCAAGAGAAGAAAGTTGTTGCTTATACCTCTCGCCAGTTGAAGCCTAATGAGAAGAACTACCCCACTCATGATCTCGAGTTGGCGGCAGTTGTGCATGCTCTTTTGACTTGGAGACATCTTCTATTGGAAAGAAAAGTGGACATTTTCACTGATCACAAGAGTCTCAAGTACATCTTTGAAAGGATCGATATGGTTGACTAGAGGGGGGGGTGAATAGGCAACTACCAATTTTTAGCTTTTCTTTACCAAATTAAACTTTGCATCAAATTAGGTTGTTTAGATGTGCAACTAGGTGAGCAACCTATGTGATGCAATAACAACAAGCATACAAGCAAGCAAGGGAACAAACACTAAAGAGCTTGCACAAGTAAAGGTAGGAGATAACCAAGAGTGGATCCGGTGAAGACGAGGATGTGTTACCGAAGTTCCTTCCTTTTGAGGGGAAGTATGTCTCCGTTGGAGCGGTGTGGAGGCACAATGCTCCCCAAGAAGCCACTAGGGCCACCGTATTCTCCTCACGCCCTCACACAATGCGAGATGCCGTGATTCCACTATTGGTGCCCTTGAAGGCGGCGACCAAACCTTTACAAACAAGGTTGGGGCAAACTCCACAACTTAATCGGAGGCTCCCAACAAGACCACGAAGCTTCACCACAATGGATTATGGCTCCGAGGTGACCTCAACCATCTAGGGTGCTCAAACACCCAAGAGTAACAAGATCCGCTAAGGATGAGTGGGGGAATCAAAGATCCCTTGGTGGAAATGTAGATCGGAGCCTTCTCAACCACTCCCGAGCAAATCAACAACTTTGATTGGCTAGGGAGATAGATCGGGCAAGATGAAGCTTGGAGTATTTAATGGAGCTTGAGCAATAAATGGAGCTTGGGGCAAGAGGTAGGTCAAAGAGGGGGGAGAAGATACCCTTTTATAGTGGGGGAAACAATCCAACCGTTATCCCCCACTCAACCCCGCAGAGAGCGGTACTACCGCGGAGGCAGGGCGGTACTACCGCTCATAAGCGGTACTACCGCTCCCCTCAGCGGTACTGCCGCGCCAGAAGAGAAAGGGGCTGGGGCTGGGACCCAGAGCGGTACTACCGTGGAGGCAGGGCGGTACTACCGCTCACAAGTTGTACTACCGCCACTGCTACCGCAGCTAGTGCCGCAAAACCCGACACGAGAAAATGCGCACTCGAGTCGAGGCGGTAGGAGCACGGAGCTGCAGCGGTACTACCGCTGAGACCACCAAGCGGTACTACCACTCCGAGGAGCGGTACTACCGCTTAGTGAGCTTCAGCCGTACTATCGCTACTACTACCGCAGCTAGTGCCGCAAAAACCTGACACGAGAAATGCGCACTCGAGTCGAGGCGGTAGGAGC
Organism: Triticum urartu; assembly: GCF_003073215.2. Classification (NCBI taxonomy): domain Eukaryota; kingdom Viridiplantae; phylum Streptophyta; class Magnoliopsida; order Poales; family Poaceae; genus Triticum; species Triticum urartu. Next base: position 571,123,357 of record NC_053027.1, read on the forward strand.
ACGGAGCCGCAGCGGTACTACTGCTGAGACCATCAAGCGGTACTACCGCTCCGAGGAGCGGTACTACCGCTTAGTGAGCTTCAGCGGTACTACCGCTGTGGCCCGCGGTACTACCGCTGGGTCCAAGAAAAGATAGAGAGGGGAGAAAAGAGAAGCTCCATTGAGGCGGAAAGACACAGAGGGTGTGATGAGGAGGTGTACGTGTTGATTCCACCCAAACCATACCGAAGCGGATCCCCTCTTGATAGTACGGTGACTGCTACGAAACTTAGTCCACCAACAAAGAAACGAAAGAAGCTACACCGTCTTGAGTAGAGCGCCGAGGGGAAATAATTGATTCGTGCCGAAGAATGAATATCTGAAAAGAAACTCAAAGCACCCGATTAGTCCGCAAATGCATTGTCATCAATCACCAAAACACCGTAGGGATAAATATGCCCTTACAATCTCCTCCTTTTTGGTGGATTGATGACAATACGGGATTTGCACAAAAAAGAGTAATGACATAGAATGCGAGCGAACCCACACCTCTAAAATATAGACAGGCTCCCCCTAGATGTGTGCAAACTAGATAAGTGCTTTGGACTGCACGGCACACATACTAGAATCACCGCTCCCCCTATATTTTAGAGACCAACAACCTAAGCAAGATATATGAGAACAACATATATGATAGGATAAGCAAGCAAGCTATAAGATACCGAGGTACATAAAACATAGAAAGGATAACAAAGGTAGCATATGTCTTACACCATATGTCTGGAACAGAGTTCTCACACCAAACCAAACCAAGAGAAACGCACAAGAAACCACAAGACTAAAACAAACCACGACACAAGAAGCAAATCCCTACACTCTCTCCCCCTTTGGCATCGAGACACCAAAAAGGGCAGAGAGGGACACTACGACTCCAGGTGATGGGAGAGGAAGGTCTCAAACATCACATCTCTGCATCTTCATCGTGGGTTGAAAACTGCTCGGCATCGGAGTCGGTCCAGTGGCAATTCTGATGAATCCAGTCCTCCTCTTCAGTGATCTGTCTCTCAGACCCACTGACAACTGTTGCTCCCAACTGACGCATGATCTCATTGTGGCGCGTCCTGGCATGCTTCTCCGCCACATGAGTCATGTACTGACCATGGGACTCCATACAGAAGAGCTTCTTCATCTTGCGCTTGAGATTCTGTGCCCAAGATGGTTCTGCACTAGAGTGGCCAAAGTCCTCATCGTGAGCATCAGTAGCAGCCTCACCCTCGGTCCCCATGGCAGCGGCAGCAGCAGACGGGCCCCCTGTGGCAGCAGTAGCAGATAGACCCCCTGTGTGAGGCGCTGTCCAGTTGTCCTTCTTCCTGAGACGCTTGATCTCATGAGAAACCAAGTCTCCAGTCTCTAGCAGCACTCTGGGATAAGTCTGTGCCCAGGCCCTCTCAATAAGCCTCATGATGAAGGGACCATAGATAGGACACTTGTGCTCAGACACGGCAAATAGAAGTTCAGACCACATGACATGAGAGATATCTAGGCTCTCTCTAGTGTTTGCTTCCTTCTCATGCTGACAGAAAAGGAGCATGTCCACGAGGTAGGAGTGGACCTGATCCAGATTCCCAATGCGAGGGAAGAGAGTCTCACGGAATATGCGATGAAGAATGTCCAGATACGGACACAGCTCATAGGTCTTCTTCTCAGTGACAGGGTGAACCTTCACAGTGCAGTAGGGCCAAAGGGCTTGCTTGTGGGTGGATGTAGCATTGCGGTGAGGACGGAAACCGACAGGAGTCTCAAGCCCATTATCCACCACATCAAGTAACTCCATGAACGCCCGCCACTTGACAGAAAGCCGCTTGCCATTGGTCATCCAAGTCAGAGTCCTGTCCCCATCTGTTCCAAGATGGACGGTGGCATAGAATTGAGCCACCAAATCCGCATCGAAATCCTTGTTGAACTGCATGATCCTGAGAATGTTCAGCTGAGTGCACATCTGAAGGGCTTCTCCAAAGTACTCTGGGTCCTTCTCCATAGCATCAGTGTCAATGGAGCGAATATCAACAAATAGATTCTTCTTGGCCTTGATCACATCAAAGTAGATGGCAAATTGAAAACGGTTCCAGAACGGGCGGTTGACCAAAGTGGGTTCTTGGTCCACCACATAGGGGTTGCGGCGATGCCTCTCCCAAAACTCCTTGTTGGTCATCTCAGTCACAGTCTTCCCTTTTGTCTTGTTGGCGGCTCGCTTCGATTGCTGAGGAGGTGGAGGAACACTTGCAGAAGGCGGTTGGGTGCTCAAGGAACCACCGGCAGGCTCTGAGGTCCGGTAGCGTTTGGAGGTGGCACACCCGGGGTTGATACGGCGACCTTGCTGCTCGGAGAGGTCATCACCTGGAGCCAAAACACAAAAAGACGCAAAACAACTAGAAGAAATGAGCATAAGCCAACAAACACAACAAAAAGATCAAGGTAAGACAGGAGAATGATGGAAATTGGCATGCAGCGGTAGTACCTTGACCTGCCCGCGGTAGTACCGCCCCAAAGGGAGCGGTAGTACCGCTCTAGGTCAAGTGGTAGTACCGCTCCAAAGGAGCGGTAGTACAGCTTGAGGCGGATAAACAGCAGTTTCATAGCATGAGGCGGTGAAACAGTGGTTTCCTACTACCGTGGTCAGATCCGGCACTACCGGCCTACCAAATTCAAAAATAATCCTACCAAACACCAATCTAGATGGTCTAGTTGCCTTCTCCAACCAACTCAAGCCTAGATTTAGCCAAAAATCTAGAGATGCAATCATCATTGCCCCTAAAGCACAAGATTTGAAAGCAAGACCAAAAGAGAGAAAGAACGGGGGCAATACCGGCATCCATGGCAAGAGGACTCCACCGAAGGAAATGGAGAGGGACGCCCCGGAGGAGGAGATCCATCGGAGCCCTTTCGCGGAGGAACGGTGTTGGAGAGAGGGAGAGACACGAGGGGGCGAGTGAATGGGTATGGGGGAGAAGAAACCTCCCCCTGCCCCGATATAACCCCCTGGCCCCGCCCCGCAGTGGTAGTACCGCGCTGGGGAGCGGTAGTACCGCTTATAAGCGGTAGTACCGCACTGGTGGGGCGGTAGTACCGCTTACCAGCGGTAGTACCGTCCACCATCAGCGGCAGTACCGCTTATCAGCGGTAGTACCGCTCGCCAACAGCGGTAGTACCGCCCAGCACACCGCGGCAACTAGACTACATGGCTTAGCTCAAAAGAAAGCAGAAAAACCAGCAACGAAAAGCAAAAGGACACACCAGCAAGAGGCCAAGAAACCCCTCTTCAAGAGAGGGCGGTGGCCGAAGGCACCTATGTTTGAGTCAAGAGGTATGGCGCCGCGAAGATTTTAACCTTGGGCCCATGACCAAAACTCGTCTTTTAAGCACAAGTGCCATCAACAATGGCTAAAGTGAAAGACTTGATCAATTTATGCATAATGGGGGGAGGGAGAGTTCATTGAGAGAACAACACTCCCCCTATGTCCATGCCTACACCTAAACTAGACAACAAATTGAGCGTGGTAGGGTGTGCAAGGGTTCAAGCAACATTGCTCGAATCAATGATATTTAGCTCATGCCTTAACTCGCGAAATCTTGCTTCATCCAAGGGCTTCGTGAAAATATCTGCAAGGTTGTCATGAGTGTTGACATAGTTGAGCTCGATCTCTCCTCGCCTAATGTGATCCCGGATGAAGTGATACCGAATCTCAATATGCTTTGTCTTGAAGTGTTGCACCGGGTTCAGAGAAATCTTGATGGCACTTTCATTGTCACACCAAAGAGGCACTTTGTCACAAGTGACACCGTAATCCTTTAAAGTTTGCCTCATCCATAAGAGTTGTGCACAACAACTACCGGCCGCAACATACTCCGCTTTGGTGGACAAGAGAGACACACAACTTTGCTTTTTGGAAGACCAACTTACCAAAGAGCAACCAAGGAATTGGCACCCTCCGGAAGTGGACTTCCTATCCACTTTGTCTCCCGCCCAATCGGAATCCGAGTACCCTACAAGCTTGAAGTTTGATCCTCTTGGGTACCATAAGCCAAAGTTTGGGGTATGAGCCAAATATCGAAAGATTCGTTTGACCGCCACATAGTGACTTTCCTTAGGTGCGGCTTGAAACTGTGCACAAATTCCCACACTCAACATGATGTCCGGTCTAGATGCACAAAGGTAAAGCAAGGATCCAATCATGGAACGATATACCTTTTGATCCACCACTTTACCATTGGGATCTAAGTCAAGTTGGCACTTGGTGGGCATTGGGGTGGAAGCCGGCTTGACGTCACTTAGCTTGAATCTCTTGAGCATGTCTTGAGTGTATTTGGATTGATTGATGAAGGTTCCTTCTCTTCTTTGCTTCACTTCGAACCCTAGAAAGAACTTCAACTCCCCCATGGAGGACATCTCGAACTTTGAGGTCATGAGAGCGGCAAATTCCTCATTGAAAGCTTTGTTAGGAGAACCAAAGATAATATCATCAACATATAATTGGCACACAAACAACTCCCCTTTGACCTTCTTAGTAAAAAGAGTGGGGTCGATTATCCCAACTTCAAACCCACGGTCTTGTAACAACTCGGTAAGGTGGTCATACCACGCACGTGGGGCTTGTTTAAGGCCATAGAGTGCCTTATCGAGTTGATACACATGATCGGGAAAGTAGGGATCCTCGAACCCGGGGGGTTGCTTGACGTACACCAATTCATTAATGGGACCATTAAGAAAAGCACTCTTCACATCCATTTGATGTAACTTAAAGTTATGATGAGAAGCATATGCAATCAACATGCGAATGGATTCAAGACGAGCAACGGGAGCAAAGGTTTCACCGTAGTCAATACCCTCGACTTGGGAGTAGCCTTGTGCTACCAAACGAGCCTTGTTGCGAATGATAATCCCATGTGCATCTTGCTTGTTCTTGAATATCCACTTGGTTCCAATGACATTGTGGTTCCCCGTTGGCCTTGGCACCAATCTCCACACTTTGTTGCGCTCGAAGTTGTTGAGTTCTTCATGCATGGCATTGAGCCAATCCGGATCTTCTAGTGCCTCATAGACCTTGAGAGGTTCCACACAAGAGACAAACGCGTGATGCTCACAATAATTTGCTAATTTTCTACGAGTGCTTACCCCCTTTCTTAAGCTTCCAAGCACATTCGTCATGAGATGATCCTTGGTGGAGAGCTTGGAAGCAACTTTGGCGGCATGACGCTCTAATTTCTCCTCGGTGGTGAGTTGAGGAGCGGTTACTTGATCATCTTGAGCGTCGTCATGAACTTGTTCTTGGTCTTGAACTTGCTCGGGGGGGAGAACTTGACCTTGGGCATCACTTGGTGTGTCAACACCGTCTTGAGTATGATCTTGCCCTTGGTCTTGTTCATGAGGTTGAGGGCCTTCACTTTGTTCTTCGAAAGCGTGTGGGCCTTGGGTTGGTGATGGCTCCACTTGAGTGGAGCATTGTCCTTCTCCTTCGGCCACAAGGGGTTCCTCAATGGGTAGGATGAAACCAACACCCATTCTTCTTATGGCTTGAGGAGGAATTTCATCACCTACATCACAAGTGCCACTTTGCTCCACTTGGGAGCCGTTATTCTCATCAAACTCCACGTTACATGTCTCCTCAATAAGTCCCATGGATTTATTGAGGACATGGTAAGCATGAGAGTTTGTAGCATAACCAACAAATATGCCCTCATAAGCTCTAGCCTCAAATTTAGACAAACGAACACCTTTCTTGAGAATGAAACACTTACACCCGAATACCCGGAAGTACTTGAGGTTGGGCTTGTTACCGGTAAGTATCTCATATGGAGTCTTGTTCAAGCCCTTGCGGAGGTAGAGCCGATTGGATGCATGACACGCGGTGTTGATGGCTTCGGCCCAAAAGTTGTACGGAGACTTGAACTCCGCCATCATGGTCCTTGCCGCATCCATTAACGTCCGGTTCTTCCTCTCCGCAACACCATTTTGTTGAGGGGTGTATGGTGCGGAATATTGATGCTTGATTCCCTCATCACTAAGAAATTCATCCAAGGTGTAGTTCTTGAACTCGGTGCCGTTGTCACTTCTTATTGTCAAGATCTTTGCATTGTGTTGACGTTGTGCTTCATTGGCAAAGTCAATGACGGTTTGTTGGGTCTCGCTCTTCCTCTTGAAGAAATACACCCACGTGTACCTTGAGTAGTCATCCACAATCACCAAGCAATACTTTCTACCTCCAAGACTATCGAAGGATGGGGGCCCAAAAAGATCCATGTGAAGGAGCTCCAAAGGCCTCTTTGAATAAATGATAGTCGTGGGAGGGTGAGCCTTCTCATGTAGCTTTCCTTCGATACAGGCACTGCAAGCACGATCTTTAGCAAAACTAACATTCGTTAGTCCACGGACATGGTCCCCCTTTACGAGACTTTGCAAAGGTCTCATATTGACATGGGCTAAACGGCGATGCCAAAGCCATCCCACATCAACTTTAGCCATTAGGCATGTCGCGGTCTTAGTGGGTCGCTCCGAAAAGTTAATCACATATAGACCGTTCTCGACATGCCCAACAAAGGCTACTTTAAGAGTCTTGCTCCACAAGAGGGCCACGGTATCGATATCAAAGAAAGTGGCAAAGCCCATGATTTCAAGTTGATGAACGGAAAGTAAATTGTATGCAAGGGACTCAACAAGCATGACCTTCTCGATCGTGAGATCATGAGAGATGACAACCTTGCCAAGTCCCAATACCTTAGAAGATGAGGCGTCACCCCACTCGACATTGGTGGTCATAGATGGAACCTTGTGCACGTCCACCACCAAGTCCTTTCTTCCGGTCATATGATTTGTAGCTCCGCTATCGAGCAACCATGATCCACCACCAGAAGCAAACACCTACAAGAGATCAATGCTTCGTTTTAGGTACCCATTTTGTAATGGGTCCTTTGATGTTCGTAACAAGGGTCTTAGGAACCCAAATAGACCATTCAATGTACTCATGAAGAGAACCAACAAATTTGGCATAAACATGCCCATCACTAGCACGGCACAACACATAAGAAGGATTAAAATCGCTGGCTTTGTTGGGTGAGGTGACATTGCCCTTCTTGACTTTGTTCTTCTTCTTCTCCTCGGGGACACTCTCTCCCGCCCTCACAAAGGTTTGCATGAGGGGAGGAGGTCGTTTGGTCTTGTCATTCTTCTTCTTGTTCTTGGAGTCGGGGACACGTACCCAACCCCTTCCTTCGCCACACCTCCCTTTTGGTTGATCAAGAGATCATTGAGGTTCTTCTTGCCTTGTATGCAAGTCGCAAGGCCTCTCTCAAGTTGCTCCTTCAACTTAGCATTTTCCTCAACAAGATGTATATGCTCACAACACGGGTTAGTAGCATTTGCATTATCAATTAAAACCATATGAGGAAAAGTTGCTTTCTCCTTAGTTAGCTTCACTTGGAGTTGATCATGAGACTCCTTGAGACTAGCATGAATACCCTTCAAGGCCTTGTGGGCCTTGTCAAGTATATCAAACTCCTCTTTGAGTCTAGCAAGATCAACCCCAAGTTTGGCCTTCTCGGAATTTAGCACACGAGAAACAACGAGGGCATGATCATAATCTTTCTCTAACTTAGCATGATCAACATTGTGTGACTCCTCAAGAGCCAAACGAAGACCATGCTCTTCCTCAAGAGCATTGGAAATATCCGAAATCTCATCGGCATAGTCACGACTATGCCCTTCCATCTTCGAGATGGTGTCTTCGTGGGCCTCGATCATGTCATTGGCCTCACCAAGTTGTTCCAAGAGAGCAACAAAGTGCTTCTTGGATTTTCCCTTGAGTTTACCCATAAAGGCCTCAAACTCGTTAACCTCCACATTAGCTCCCTCAACTTCATCAATGCTATCCGTTGGGAAAGGATGATTAATGATGGTAGTTTTGATGTTGGAAGTTACCTTGTTGGTGGCTTTAGCCATGAGGCACTTGGCGGTGATGCTCTCATTGGGTGAGTCGAAGAGAGACACTCGTGACGTTGTTGCAATGGCGACGGAGGCCATGGCAACCGACTCATCATCTTCATCATCGTCATCATCCTCATTATACTCTTCTTGCACAACCAAGGCCTTGGGAGGAGTCTTCTTGGTGAAGTTGTTCTTGTTGGGGAACGACTTGGCCTTGTCCTTTCGGATTAGTTTGCCACCATTGTCTTCCCTTTTCTCATACGGGCATTCCGCAACGAAATGACTTATGTTGCCGCAATTGTAGCAAGTCCTTACACGTTGCTTGCCCCTTGTGCCACTCGAGTTGTTTTTACTAAAGTTGGGCCTCGAGTTTTTCTTGCTCCAAAATTGCCTTGAAGCAAGTGCCATATGTTCATGATATGCATACTTTGTATCTTTGGGGTTGCTCTCCTCTTCTTCCTCTTCTTCTTCTTCCACGGTGAGCTTGGCCTTCAATGCAAGGTTGGGCTTCTTTGCCCGTTGAGAACGAAGCAACGCATTGTCGGCGGTCTTGTCCAAAATGTTCATGGCCACAAACTCATCCAACACTTCGCTTGAGGTCAAAGTGTGGAAGTCCGGTCTTTGACGAATGACGGAGGACATGGCCTTGTGGTAGGGCATCATTGCCTTGAGGAATTTGCGCTTGATCCAATTGTCATCCGTGTCCTTGCTCCCGTGATCTCGTAGTGAGACCGCGAGTTTGGTGACTCTCCTATAGAGCTCACGAGGTTCTTCATCTTCCTTCATTGCGAACTCATCGGCCTCATCTTGTACCACTTCATAGTTGGAGCGTTTAATGCTTGCGCTTCCCTGGTAGAGAGACACGACACAATGCCATGCATCTTTGGCCAAGGCGAAGGGACGAAGATGGGGTAGGTCTTCGGGTGGAATTGCATCTTGAATGATGAAGAGAGCATTCTCATTGAATTGATTGTCCGCAGCTTCTCGAGGAGTGAAGTTGCTTGGATCATGTGGGTAGAAACCTTCTTCAATGATTCTCCAAAGGTTAGTGTTCACATGATTTAAATGACGTTTAAAGCGGTAAACCCAAGAATCAAAATCCTCATTTTTCACAATCTTAGGAGGAGGACCGGCATGATTCAAATGAGTAGAAGGAACCGGTCCACCATAAACAAGTGGTGGTTCCACATGGGCAAAGATGCCGGTGCCATTCTTGCCACTAGAAGAAGGAGCCTTTTCACTACTAGCTTCCCCCTTGTCGGGGATAGCATCCGACACCTTGTTGGTGGGATCCCCCATGTTCAACGGTGCGGTGGATAGTTTAAGCCCCTCAAGAAATTTAGTAAACATGCTTTCAACTTCGGTCGTCATGGAGGTTTCCAATGTCTCTAAGGCTACATTGAACTCCTCACGAGAGACCGAAGTTCCCCCATCGCCCGTAGACAAGATCGGATTCACACCGGAGTGTTCCTCCACACTGTCAACGGTATCAACCATACTCTTTGGACGGTAAAGTCCTTAAGAAAGAGACGAGGCTCTGATACCAATTGAAATGATCGATATGGTTGACTAGAGGGGGGGGTGAATAGGCAACTACCAATTTTTAGCTTTTCTTTACCAAATTAAACTTTGCATCAAAGTAGGTTGTCTAGATGTGCAACTAGGTGAGCAACCTATGTGATGCAATAACAACAAGCATACAAGCAAGCAAGGGAACAAACACTAAAGAGCTTGCACAAGTAAAGGTAGGAGATAACCAAGAGTGGATCCGGTGAAGATGAGGATGTGTTACCGAAGTTCCTTCCTTTTGAGGGGAAGTACGTCTCCGTTGGAGCGGTGTGGAGGCACAATGCTCCCCAAGAAGCCACTAGGGCCACCGTATTCTCCTCACACCCCCACACAATGCGAGATGCCGTGATTCCACTATTGGTGCCCTTGAAGGCGGCGACCGAACCTTTACAAACAAGGTTGGGGCAAACTCCACAACTTAATCGAAGGCTCCCAACAAGACCAGGAAGCTTCACCACAATGGAATATGGCTCCGAGGTTACCTCAGCCGTCTAGGGTGCTCAAACACCCAAGAGTAACAAGATCCGCTAAGGATGAGTGGGGGAATCAAAGATCCCTTGGTGGAAATGTAGATCGGAGCCTTCTCAACCACTCCCGAGCAAATCAACAACTTTGATTGGCTAGGGAGATAGATCGGGCAAAATGAAGCTTGGAGTATTTAATGGAGCTTGAGCAATAAATGGAGCTTGGGGCAAGAGGTAGGTCAAAGAGGGGTAAGAAGATACCCTTTTATAGTGGGGGAAACAATCCAACCGTTATCCCCCACTCAGCCCCGCAGAGAGCGGTACTACCGTGGAGGCAGGGCGGTACTACCGCTCATAAGCGGTACTACAGCTCCCCCTCAGCGGTACTGCCAGGCCAGAAGAGAAAGGGGCTGGGGCTGGGACCCAGAGCGGTACTACCGTGGAGGCAGGGCGGTACTACCGCTCACAAGCTGTACTACCGCCACTGCTACCGTAGCTAGTGCCGCAAAACCCGACATGAGAAAATGCGCACTCGAGTCGAGGCGGTAGGAGCACGGAGCCGCAGCGGTACTACCGCTGAGACCACCAAGCGGTACTACCGCTCCAAGGAGCGGTACTACCGCTTAGTGAGCTTCAGCCATACTAACGCTACTACTACCGCAGCTAGTGCCGCAAAACCCGACACGAGAAATGCGCACTTGAGTCGAGGCGGTAGGAGCATGGAGCCGCAACGGTACTACTGCTGAGACCATCAAGCGGCACTACCGCTCCGAGGAGCGGTACTACCGCTTAGTGAGCTTCAGCGGTACTACCGCTGTGGCCCGCGGTACTACCGCTGGGTCCAAGAAAAGATAGAGAGGGGAGAAAAGAGAAGCTCCATTGAGGCGGAAAGACACGGAGGGTGTGATGAGGAGGTGTACGTGTTGATTCCACCCAAACCATACCGAAGCGGATCCCCTCTTGATAGTACGGTGACTGCTACGAAACTTAGTCCACCAACAAAGAAACGAAAGAAGCTACACCGTCTTGAGTAGAGCGCCGAGGGGAAATAATCGGTTCGTGCCGAAGAATGAATATCTGAAAAGAAACTCAAAGCACCCGATTAGTCTGCAAATGCATTGTCATCAATCACCAAAACACCCTAGGGATAAATATGCCCTTACAATCTTCACTCAGCCTAATCTCAACCTCAGGCAAACTCGATGGGTCGAAATGAATCAAGAGTATAATCCGAGTATCGAGTATACTCCAAGCAAGGCCAATGTGATTGCTGACGCATTGAGCAGGAAGGCTTATTGCAACAGTCTGATTCTTAAGCCTTATCAACCCGAGCTTTGTGAAGCTTTCCGCAAACTTAATCTGCAAGTTGTTCCTCAAGGTTTCCTCGCGAACCTTCAAGTCTCTCCTACCTTGGAAGACCAGATTTGCCAAGCCCAGCTTCTTGATGCTATGGTGAAAAAGGTGAAGATTGGGATTGCCAAGAGTCAACCCAAGTACAAGTGCTACCGCCTTGATGACAAGGATACCCTCTTCTTCGAGGATCGTATTGTTGTGCCCAAAGGTGACCTCCGTAAAGTGATCATGAACGAGGCTCACAATTCTCTCCTCTCCATCCACCCTGGGAGCATGAAGATGTATCAGGACCTCAAGCAGGCTTATTGGTGGACTCGAATGAAGCGCGAGATTGCTCAATTCGTGAATGAGTGTGATGTCTGCAGAAGAGTGAAGGCAGAACACCAAAGGCCAGCTGGTCTCCTCCAACCTCTTGCCATTCCAGAATGGAAGTTTGACCACATTGAAATGTACTTCGTGACTGGGTTTCCTAAGTCCAAGCATGGCAATGATGCTATATTCGTTGTCATCGACAAACTCACCAAAGTGGCTCACTTTTTGCCTATCAAAGAGTCAATCACTGCAGCTCAATTGGCGGAACTCTATACCTCTCAAATTGTCTCTCTGCACGGTATTCCACAAGTGATCTCTTCAGACCGTGGCAGCATCTTTACCTCCAAGTTTTGGGATTCTTTTCAGAAGGCCATGGGCACCAACATCCGCTTCAGCATAGCTTTCCATCCTCAAACTAGGGGTCAAGTCGAGCGTGTCAACCAAATTCTTGAAGATATGCTCAGGGCTTGTGTGATCTCCTTCGGCATGAAGTGGGAGGATTGTCTTCCTTATGCTGAATTCTCCTACAACAACAGTTTTCAAGCAAGTTCGGGCAAGGCCCCATTTGAAATTCTGTATGGCAGGAAGTGCTGTACCCCTCTCAACTGGTCTGAAACCGGTGAACGTCAGCTTTTGGGTAATGACTTAATCATAGAGGCAGAGGAAATGTGCAAAGTCATTCGAGATAACCTCAAAGCAGCCCAATCCCGCCAGAAGAGCTACTATGATAGTAAGCACCGTGATTTGGCTTTCGAGATCGGAGATCATGTTTACCTCCGCGTCTCTCCTATGAAAGGTACTCGTCGCTTCGGTATCAAAGGGAAGCTTGCCCCCAGATACGTGGGACCTTTCAAGATTGTCAGCAAGAGAGGCGACCTCGCCTATCAACTCGAGCTTCCTTCAAACTTTGCAAATGTTCATGATGTGTTCCATGTCTCTCAGCTCCGAAAGTGCTTCAAGACTCCTGACCGCACCGTCAACTTCGAGGACATTGAGCTCCAAGAAGATCTCTCCTATCGTGAGCACCCAGTTGCTATTCTTGAAGAGACTGAACGCAAGACTCGCAACAAGTCAATCAAATTCCTCAAAGTCAAGTGGTCACACCATTCCAACCATGAAGCTACCTGGGAACGTGAGGATCACGTCCGTTCTGAATACCCGGCGTTCTTTCAGTCCTAGATCTCGGGACGAGATCCTTTCGTAGTGGTGGAGTGTTGTAACACCCCGGATGTAACTTTCCCAATTTGTACTCCAACTCTTGCCGTTTCCGGCGTTAAGTTATTTTATTTTCTCGGGTTCGGGTTTTTGTCTCCATGTGTTGTTGTCGTTGTCATACATCTCATATCATGTCATCATGTGCATTGCATTTCCACCAAGTCCTTGACCTGTTTATCTCATGCTGTCATATGTTCATGTTGTTTCCTAGTGATCCGTGCCTCTTTTGAGGATGATCAGTAAGGATGTTTTGTTAATCTTGTAGTGCTCTATCCATCCATGTCTTTGTTTGCAATTATGGAGCACCCTAGCTTGAGTCAATCGAGCTCTATTTTTGCTACTTTGTGAATCTGGGCAGATTGTCAACTTGTTTGCATTTTTACCGATGTTGTTGTAGTTGATCCGTGCATGCTATGTTATTGTTCTTGCCATGTCTAGCTGCATTTTGTGTGTTCTTGATAGATATATGCTTAGCCTATCATGACTTGCTCCGTAGTGAGTGCATCGAGGTCGTAAACATGCCTACTTGAGTTATGTTTCAGCATGTGCCAGTTTTCACTAAGTCTGAAAACTGATTATGTTTTTGCTATGTTCACATGCTTGCAAATGTATTTTGTGATCCCTTTTGGCTCAAGGTCACTAAGAGACTTTTGTAAAGCTCTTTGAGTAGCTCCATGCCATGCTTTACTTTGTCAAGTTCAGGTCCTGTAGCATGTAGTTTTGTTGCTCCGAAGAGTGCTACCTGATCTGTAATTCCAGACAAGTGTTAATTTCACTAAGTCTGAAATCTGTTTACCATATGCAGTTTTGCCATGCTTGTTTGAACCTGTTAATGGATGAATTGGTCGTAGCTCAGTGCTAGACTTTTGTTAAGCATCTTGAATGCATCCCTGCCATGTATTTTGTTGCCATGTTTGAGTGTTGTAGCATGTTCATCTCATTGCATTTAGATGCCTACTTGCTGTAAATCGCAGACCGGCGTCATATTTGAATCGCTTGCCATTTCCAAACCGTAACTCCGATTCCGGCGTTCTTTATATCATTTTCAAGCGATTTCATCTCATCTTACCAGTGGCACACTTGGATTTCCAAGTTGAGGACAGGTTCATGCATTTCCTGTCACATCTTGCATATGCATCCCGCATCGCATCCCGCATAGCATATCATCATTGCATCATATTGTTTGATCCTTGCACGTGGTTGATTGTGTCCTTGTTGCTTGTTTGTCTTGTTTGGGTAGAGACGGAGACGAGTTCGTTAATGAGGAGCCTGTTGAGTTTGCTTTCGAGGATCCAGGCAACTCTGACAGCTTTGCAGGCAAGATGATCATACCCTCGGAATCACTACTATCTTTGTTATGCTAGTTTGCTCGCTCTTTTGCTATGCCAATGCTATGATGCCTACCATTTGCTTTCAAGCCTCCCAAATTGCCATGTCAAACCTCTAACCCATCATGTCCTAGCAAACCGTTGATTGGCCATGTTACCGCTTTGCTCAGCCCCTCTTATAGCGTTGCTAGTTGCAGGTGAAGATTGGAGACCGTTCCTTGTTGGAACATTTATTTACTTGTTGGGATATCATTATATTGCCATGTTATCTTAATGCATCTATATACTTGGTAAAGGGTGGAAGGCTCGGCCTCTCGCCTAGTGTTTTGTTCCACTCTTGCCGCCCTAGTTTCCGTCATATCGGTGTTTTGTTCCCGGATTTTGCGTTCCTTACGTGGTTGGGTTATAATGGGAACCCCTTGATAGTTCGCCTTGATTAAAGCTTTTCCAGCAATGCCCAACCTTGGTTTTACCATTTGCCACCTAGCCTCTTTTCCCTTGGGTTTCCGGAGCCCGAGGGTCATCTTATTTTAAACCCCCCCCCCCCGGGTCAGTGCTCCTCTGAGTGTTGGTCCAACCGAGCGATGTCCGGGGCTGGCCTACCCGACGTCTGGCTCATCTGAGTGTACCCTGAGAATGAGATATGTGTAGCTCCTATCGGGATTTGTCGGCACATTCGGGCGGTGTTGCTGGATTTGTTTTGACCTGTCGAAGTGTCTTGAAGAACCGAGGTACCGAGTCTGATCACTAGTAGAAAAAGGGTCAAACGTGAAGCACATTAGTGCCGGTTTGATTTTGGCCCGGTACTAATGGTACCATTAGTGCCGGTTCGAACGGATTTGCATTAATGTCAGTTCGTGTTGAACCTTTAGTACCGGTTCGTGGCACGAACCGATACTAAAGGGGTGGTGGCAGGCTGGCGTCAGGCCGGGGCCCCACGATCCCCTTTAGTACCGGTTCGTGGCACGAACCGGTACTAAAGGTCTAACCTTTAGTACCGGTTCGTGCCATGAACCGGTACTAAAGGGGTCTGACCTATAGTACCGGTTGGAGACACAAATCGGCACTATAGGGCAATTTTCAAACTTGAAAAAATCATAACTAAATCATCCTAATTCAGAAAAATACATATAATATATCAAAATTTGCAAAACAAAAAGATTGATCCGCTGAAACAACCAGTTTTCCGTTTCGACAATTTTTTTAAATCACAAAATTCCAAAGGGAAAATAGAGTTTTTGGGCGTTTTAGATGTTTTTTGGATGTTTTTAGCGTTTAGTGCTAGGGTTTAGATTTCAGCGTTTAGGGTTAGGTTTTATGGTCTAAACCCTTAGTTTTTACTGTTTAGCATAGAGTTTCCGACGTTTTAAGTCCCGGGTTTAGGGTTTAGGACAATTTTTGAAATGACAAATTGTAAAAGGAAAAAAAGATATGCTCTAATTTATGTTTTTTTGAATTTTGGTTAAATCTTGTCAAACCAGTCAAACAACTGATTCAAGAAATATAGAGTGTTACTAAATAATTACGCAATAATATTAGTGTTACTAAATAAGTATCTCAGTTTTTTTGAATTTTGTTCAAATCTGGTCAAAATATGGTCAAACTACTTATTCAAGAAATATTAGTGTTACTACATAATTATTCAAGAATATTAGTGTTACTAAATAATTATTTCAATTTTTTGAATTTTGGTCAAATCTGGTCAAACTATGGTCAAACTGTGGTCAAACTATGGTCAAACTTATTCAAGAAATATTAGCGTTACTAAATAATTATTGTTTTTTTAGAATAATAGTTTCAAACTCAAACGGTGAAATGTGTGACTTCATGCTCAAGCTAAACTTCTGAGGGTTAATATGATTGACATCTTACTATTGTCAGGAAAACAACAAGTGCAGACTCGGAAACAAAGGAGAATAGAACCTGAAAGTTAAGCGTGCTCGAGCTAGAGTAGTGAGAGGGATGGGTGACCGGTCGGGAAGTTAGATGATTTGGAATGAGTGATCCACACTTGAGCAGTTAAGAGAGGTGATTAGAGACTAAATCATCAAATAATTCAGAAAAATAAAAAATCAAAAAATCAAAAAAAAATTCCAAAATTTTCAAAAAAAAACCCTTTAGTACCGGTTGGTAACACCAACCGGTACTAAAGGTCCCCCATACCAGGGCGCGAGCTCACGCCACGTGGTTTCCCTTTAGCACCGGCTAATGCTGAACCGGTACTAAAGGGGGGGGGGCCTTTAGTGCCGAAACTTTAGTGCCGGTTCCTAAACCGGCACTAAAGGGCCTTACAAACCGGTGCTATTGCCTGGTTCTGCACTAGTGGATCAGAACGTCTCGGGAGGAGGTCTATTCCTTCGTTGACCGTGAGAGCTTGTCATGGGCTAAGTTGGGACTCCCCTGTAGTGATTTGAATTTTTGAAAGTTGTGCCCGCGGTTATGGGCAGATGGGAATTTGTTAATGTCCGGTTATAGATAACTCGAACCTAAATGTAATTAAAATGAATCAACCGTGTGAGTTACCGTGATGGCCTCTTCTCGGCGGAATCCGGGAAGTGGACACGATGTTGGAGTAATGCTTGCGCAGGTTGTCCTTTAGTTTCTCGCTCGCGCCTTGCCTCCTCTTCTCGCTCTCTTTTGCGAATAAGATAGCCACCATATATGCTAGTCGCTGGCTGCAGCTCCACTTATATTTACCTTGCCATACCTATTAAGCTTAAATAGTCTTGATCGCGAGGGTGCGAGATTGCTGAGTCCCCTGTGGCTCACAGATTACTATTACACCAGATGCAGGTCCAGATGATTCCGCTCCAGGTGACGCGCTCGAGCTCAAGTGGGAGTTTGACGAGGACTCTCAGCGATACTATGTTTCTTTCCCTGATGATCAGTAGTGGTGCCCAGTTGGGGTGATCGGGACCATGTCGCTTGTTGGGTTATCTTTCATTTTGGCGCCGTAGGTGGGCCATGAGTGTTTGGGTGATGTATGTTATTTATGTACTTGATTGACGTGGCGAGTGTAAGCCAACTATGTTATCCCTTTTATTTATCTATATTACATGGGATGTTTGTGATGATTGCCTGACTTGCGACATATGCCTTCAATGCGATTATGCCTCTAAGTCGTGCCTCGACACGTGGGAGATATAGTCGCATCGAGGGTGTTACAGTTACAATCTATGATCTTCAACGTCTTGAGAGAAGGGTGGATGCACAACCGCGCTGGAAGATCTACGAGTCCACAACCCTTAAAATGGAGCTCTTGTAGGGACCTAAGGAGCAGAAGAGCTCTCTCTTGCTCATCCGTTAGTCTCATTTCATCTGACAAAGTAAGTGTTAGGCTTCAGAGGCATGTGAGGCCCTTGCAGATGATGTGTTAAGGGGAGACAAGTCATGGACCTCGAGACTTTCCAGTGCGTGGAATAACTCATAGTTGTGGCTTGAAATTCCCTCAATTGGCCCATAACTCTCTGATGAGGTAAGGGAACCCAAGGCAGGGGAACCACGTATTTCCAAATGCTTAAGGTTCAGGAGGGACCGCAAGCCCTCTAGTGAGATGAGCGCACTGCGGTAATGAATTTCCAAACATTCCAGCGTCATGCACCAATGCAATTGTAGAGATTCCATGCTTGAGTTCACAAATAATACCAAAGACCAGAGGGATCCAAGCGATCGTATGCCCTCTATAGCGACGAGAAACGACAATTTTCATTTGCCAGTTCTTCTAACGTCGTACTAGAATCCATCTATAGGTACTCCAAACTTCCTTCAATCACTTCTAATTTTCTGCGCGTGAGATTCCCACAAAACAGGGCCGCAATGTTTTTTTTGGGGATAATCAATCCAAACAAGTTGATCAAGTGATTACGGGAGGAGACATCTTCCCTTCTCTTGGGCATCTTCATCAAGGGAGATAAATCCAACCAAGTCTTCCCTAGTCCCGTCAAATATTAGATGAGGGCATTTACCAATGGTTATCTTTCTGAGATTCAACAGGATGTGCACAACTCCGTCTACATCTGAGCTTGGCCATGCACCATCTACATATCAAGATGACGAAGCCTCGGAAGCCGAGATAAAGTTTGATTGAACCTTTCCTTCCTCTTCTATCTTTAGTTGTTTCAACTACGGGCAGTCATATAAAGTTAATTCATTCAGGGCGTGTGAATGTCACAAATAAGAGATAGCCACTTCCTATTATTGAACAATCTCTAATACAAAGACTTTCAAGAGCAGCCGCTTTTGCAGTTATCATGTCTTCATGGGTCTGCTCTTGCACAACATGTGATGAGAAAAGTTCTTGCGGTACTCTATTTTCAAACTCTTTAAAGAGATGAGCTGATTTAAACCTATGAATGAAATAGATATCATGCTTTTGCACAACAATATCTCCAAGTATTTTATATCCTTCATATTATTGAATGCTAACATTTTGTCATCAAGTGCCATCATCTCACTCGGAAGTCCATATCCATAAAGCTTTAATGTTTCCATGGAAGATCCCCCCATTGACACAATTGCTGAAACACTAGTCTTATTAGTTTAGAATATGTGGCTAAAGGCAGAGGGGGTTCTGTACTTGCAAAGGAGGACAACCGACCATAATGAGTTGGCTAGGGCTGGGAAACCATGACTTATGTTCAATTTTGTAGTTACAACCTTTCTGAAATAGATTAAACTAGACTTCATCTCCCCCACAGAAGTACATGAACATCTCCATAAATCTGGCATTCCATCTAAACCAGCTCTTCCAATGATGGAACCATGATTTCTCTTACTCTCTGCATGTTGCTCAACTTCAATCTTTTAAGAGACTGAAGCATTTCCACAGATGGAACTATTCTCCATTCTTCGCAATCCTCTAGATGAACCGTATGCAATGACTTAAAGAAACCAACATCCAGAACTTGAAGATAGAAAAACCTAATCAGGACATATGGCAAAGCCAGTAGGACCATCCTGAATTTTTAGATACCGAAGATGTGTACGATTTGCCAAGATACACATAAAGGAATTGAAACCAGGAGATACTGAAGACATTTGCAGTAGACATAGATTATGTTCTTTTTGAAAGACATATTGGAATGGTTTGAAGAAAAAGGAGTCATATTCCCCCATTAACACGAATGTCCTCAACTTTCTCACTAATGCGACTATATTTTGCAAAAAGAATTCAAATTTCTCACTACGAGGTATATTCCTAGTCTGATCATCCCTCCAATATACAGAATTAGTTACTATAGGCAAATGGTGTATAGTTGTCAAAGTTTTATTGCATTGCAAACCACCCAAAGTTGCACTCTGTTCATTTCATTGCATTGCAAACACCCAATATGAAAGTTTGTGATGAATGGAATCAATATGTTGGCATCGTATCTACAACGACGATCCAAACTTTAGGCTCAAAGTGAGTTAAAACATATAATATTTGTACTAAACTTTCCTACTTACTTTGATTTATTATAGAAAATTATAAAGTTAACTATTATATTGTATATAGCCACAATTAATAATAACATGTTTTGATATGAATTTCTAACATTTACCATTGAAAGATACACCACACATGCATCATACTAAAGTAAATTGTATCATGTAGCCACAAAGTTTTATTTCCAAATAATTTCTCTTAAAATTTAAGTTGATCCCCTTAAACCCTAAAAATAGAAATGAATGAAATCTCATATTGTCATCGATTATTATATGAAATTAGCGTCAAATTATAGTGTATGTATGTGCGTTATGGTGCATATTTTAATATTCTTAAATATCTCGAGATAGATATATAAAGCATACAATTTTACAAATATCCCAAGAGTGGTTTCTGGTCTAATAGCCACACACGAATAGAATATAGTATATAATGTTTTTATGAGGAGATCTAATAGCCGGCATGATGCTTTAGCTGTGATCAAATGTGGTTTACATGTTCATGTTGGTTCAATACTATGTTGGGCAAGTTGTGTCTGAATTGAGTTTGATATGGAAATGAGATCGATTTTAATAACGAAGCACATACAAAATTGTAAGTGCATTTAGTCCCTAATGATATTTTGGTGTTGATGATAATGTGGTTAGTGAGACCAGTGTTGGTTATTAAGTTTATCTCAGGACATTGGTCTCTCGATGAGTTTATATGGAGTTGGTTGACCCCCACTTCAAAAAGAAAATGGGTGATGATTCTTCCGAAGACTCGAAGGTTTTTTTGGGGAGTCATAGGATAACCGTACTATTAAGAGGAGTTGAGGTGATTGCATAATAATGGGGATCATGCAAACCATATATACCCTAATAATATAACTGCATGAACATTTTCTAAAAGTTATGTGAACATTATTTTACACTACATAAACATTTTTAAAATTCACGATGACCATTTAAAAAATAGCTAATAAAATATATTTAGTGTATTTCAAAATATAAACAAAAATACAAAAGAACCAAAAAGGAAAATCAGAGAAAGCAACTAACAATCAATTTTTTTTGAGACAAACTAACAATCAAATGAAGCAACGCGGTACTGGTCCAGCCCAATAGCTCGTCACTTGAGGAGAGGGATGCTCGCATTGGCAAATCCTATTTCTTTTTCTTTTTTGAGGGATCCAAATCCTATTTTTTGCCCGCACACATCGAATGGATATGGCGATGCCCACATGCGAGGAAAATTGGGTAGGCCCACTTTGGCATTTGCTAACCTGCTGGAGATTCTTTTTGGTTTTCCGTTGTTGTTTTTTTCCTACTATTTCATTAGTTGCATTGCTGCAATGTTTTTTTTTCTTTCTATTGTGGCCTGTGTTTCATTTTTTCATGCTGTTTCGTTTGTGGTGTCATTCTAGGGTCTTTTTTTCAGTTTTTTGCTGTGCATTTTGTTTCCCTTTTGCTAGTTTTTGGTTTTTCCTTCCAGTCCTTTTTTTGCTGTTTCTTTTTTAATAAACAATGCCCATTTTCAAAACATGAAGAAAATTATTTTAATACATGAAAATATTCATATTTTTATAAAACACGATGAAATATTTTATCACATGGAGAACTTTTTAAACATAAATACATTTAATATTTTCAAGTACATGGTGAACATTTTAATATACGAGGAATTTTTTTAATATATGGTGAACATTTTTAAAACATGCCTTGAACATTTTCAAATACATTAACCATTTCTAGTATGTGTTAAATATTTTTCAAAATACACATTCATTTTGGAGTATTTATGGAATGTAGGAAACAGCAAAAAATCAAAGAAAAACGAATAAACCAAAAATAACCACTACCTAGTGTTGCCTGGCAAATTATAGTGTAGAAGCTGAATCTAGGAAGTTTTGGAGAAGCTGGGTAGTTTCAGAACACACCCTTAGGTTGGCACGTTATTGGTCAGCCCTTTGCACCTTACTTCAACCGTAGCATGTCGATTTGATGCCAATAGGTGTCGACCAGGAGCTCTTGCTCGCTGCGAGCGAGACAAAGCCCCTCCTGAAAAAAAGACTATTTGACAGTTGACCGCAGATTTTTTTTGAGCCAATACCGCGAAGCTTTATGAATTTGCCACGATGTTTAATTTATTAACCGTAGATAGTGCTCTCACATCCCCCTACGTTAGCTCTATATGGGCAGCCCATGTAGGTTTTTCCCCATCGGTTTTGGATGGCTTTTCTTCTGGTTTTCTATGACGGGTTTTATTCCATTTTATTTACTTTTTTTCCCTAATTCTTGACTATTTTCTCCAATTCATGAACATTTTTTAAATTTATCAACTTTTTGAAATTAATTCATGTTTTTCAAATTGGCAAACTTTGAGAGAATTCTGGATCATTTTTTACTTTCGATTTTTCAAAATTAGTGAACATTTTGTGATTCATTTAATTTTTTCAAACGCATGAAGTTTTTATAAATTTGCAAAAAATGTTTTTCTAGAAACTCAATGGTCAACCAACACGCAAGCCTATGGGCCATTGCCTGCACCTTGTCTGGTTGCTGCCCTGAGAGAAATGTGCCTGACCCAGAGCCGGACAACTGCCTGCACCTTGTTTGGTTGGCGCCTCGGCACAATTCGACCAGCCTGCCACGAGCATTTCCGGCACGTAATTAGTGGGAGCCAGGCCATCAAAATTGAGGCCTGACTCAGGCAGAGCAATCAGTGCGTGCCGCGTCGGCGCTCATTTTTCAGACAAGTTTTTCAGGTTGTAAACCAAACAGCCCCCTAGTGCACTAGAGCGGACGAAGGAGTCCGCTAGCGCAATCCAAATGCCTCAATCGCTGGGAGGCGCTCTGTCTGGTAGGTTTTTTTCTTCTTCTTGTTTTTGAGGGAAATGCCCGACTTTCTTAAATCTCAACAGAAAGTTTTACATAATCCGATGAATCTAGAAGCCAGACATAAAAGTAGGAGTGTTCTTAGCTACTCCCTTTGTCTCGATTTACAGGATATGCACGTCATTTTAGGTGAAGAATTTAATTAGCTATATATGTATTATATGTGATAAAATATATGTTTAGAAACTACATCCACTTAAGAATTCAATGATATACTTTTAATGACATATTACTCATATTTAGTTAGTCAAATGAATAACCTAGACCTACGTGCACGCCCTCTAAACCGAGACCAGGGAGTATATTAACCTCCCTTCGTTCATGGCAGAAATTAATATGCTCCGTCTCGTTCTGCATGGCCTTGATTTCTTTAATTTTTTTAGGCTCCTTGATTACTGCGTTAGCACCCTAAGGGTTGTAGGAATTTAGGCCAGGCTGTATACAAAGGTGGCCAAATCGGTTGATCTTGGTGTGCTTGCCCGATAGCCCACGTGCCCGGCTGTGGTGTCTTTTCACAGCCCGACACGTTTTATAATTGGTCATTTTAGAACATGGGAGAGCAACTAGTTGACGAGCGGAACCTCCCAAAAATTATTTGAAAGTGTGCTAAGTCACGTGTCGCGTTCTGGACGCTTGTTTCAGATTTTATTCTTTTTATTTTACGCACGCGTTTTTAGTTTTTTAAACGGTTTTTTTCATGTTTTTTTTATTTTTTGTTTTTTCACCAGTCCTCCTTCGAGCGCTTCTTTGGAAGCCTCCCAACGATCACTTGAGAGTGGGCTAAGTCACATGTCGCGTTCTGGATGCTCCTATCAGATTTTATTCTTTTTATTTTACGCATGCGTTTTCAGCTTTTTAAACGATTTTTTTTTCATTTTTTGATTTTTCATCGGTCCTCCTTAGCTTTTGGGGCATTTTTTTTCTTCGCGAGAGGCACGACTTTACTTCCGTGAGAGGCACGGTTGTGCTTTCATGAGAGGCACGGCCGTGCCTCTCGGAAACGAAAAAGGAACGCATTTTTTGTTTTTTTTCTTCCGCTAGAGGCACGGTTTAGGTACACATTTTCTGTATTTGTTTCTTCCATGAGAGGCACGGTTGTGTTTTCGCGAGGAGCACGGCCGTGCCTCTCGAAAACGAAAAAAATACGTTTTCTGTTTTTTTTCCTTCCGCCACGACACGATTTTGCTTCTGCGAGAGGCATGGTTGTGCTTTCGCGAGAGGCACAGTTGTGCTTTCACGAGGGGCACGAAAAATGTGTTTTCTATTTTTTTCCTTCCGTGAGAGACACGGTTGTGTTTTCGCGAGGAGCACGCCCGTGCCTCTCGAAAACGGAAAAAACGTGTTTTCTGTTTTTTTTCCTTCTGCCACGACATGATTTTGCTTCCGCGAGAGGCATGGTTGTGCTTTCGCGAGAGGTATGGTTGTGCTTTCGCGAGGGGCACGAAAAATGCGTTTTCTATTTTTTTTTCTTCCGCGAGAGGCACGGGTTAGCTTCCGCGAGAGGCACGGTGGTGCTATCGAGAGAAGCACGGCCGTGCCTCTTTCGGAAAGGGAAAAAACGTGCTCCCTATTCAGTTTTTCCGTCCGATTTATTTTGTCTGGATTTTTTCTGAAAAAATAGTTCGTCAAAATGTATTAACATGAAATCTAGTTTTGAAGATCTCGACGCAAGGAATTCAATGATAAAAATAGTTCGAGATTTAAATGCATGATTTAAGAGATAAAATGTTTGAATAAACGAATATACGAAAAAGGGAAACTCCCAAATTGCAACAAGTGGCACGCATGCAGTGCACCACTAATCACAATCTGAGGAGGTGAGAGTGATGTTAAAAAGGAGTTCTTAATTAGTGATTTCGAGAACATGGCCTACCTAGGGTTGTGTCTGGGCTGGGTACGGCACGACCCATTTACTTTTCTTTAAAAAAAATTCAAATACATATTAACCCCTAAAACAGCCCAAAATCAGGAATAAACATGCTATGAGTCAGCCCGTTCAAAATCACTAATTGAAAAGTACTTCTTTTAAAGATTACTTTTATCTTCCTAGATTGCGACAAATAAAGTATTGTATGTGCGTCACTTGTCGTAATCTGGTAGTTTTTCATTTTTCCATAAATTTGTTTATTCAAAATGTTTTATCTGTTAAACTTTGCGTCCAAATCTGAAATCGTTTTCACTATTGAATTCCTCACGTCTAGATCTTCAAAATCAGATCTCATGTTGATAGATTTTTAAGAACCTTTTTTCCATGAAAAAACCGGAAGAAAAAACCACACCAGGCGGACGTCTTTTTCTCCCTTTCAAAAACAGTTTCCAAGAGGCATGAACCGTGCCTCTCGCAAAAGCAAAACCATCACTCTCGCGGAAGAAAAAAAAAAGAAAGTGCATTTTTTTCATTTCCGAGAGACACGGTCATGCCTCTCACGGAAGAAAAAACAAGAAAACATGTTTTTCTCACAGTATTTTTTTTTCGATTTTTTTGTCCAAAAGCTAAGAAGATCGGTAGAAAACCGAAAACCCGAAAAAAAAACCAAAAAAACGAAAGGGCTGTGCCTTGCCTGGCCCGTTTAGGCCAGGCCGGGCCATCTGGTCAGGTTTGGGAGTATATGGGCCGTAATTCAGCGGCGACACGCACCGTCGTCCTCCGCTCTCACGGTCTCTTTGGTCCCATCTCCCCGGTCGCCGCGCCGCCGTCGTCCTCCGCCCTCCCGTCTCCGCCGGACGCCACTCGTCAGGTCTTCCTCTCCCTCTCTAGAACCCTCTCCATCTCCCGCCCCTCTTCCTTCTCGTAGCCGCAGCCGGGCGGGCCTCCCTGGCTTCTGGATCGGCCGTGGGTTCGCTGGGGGTGGAGTGGCTTTGGAATCCCACAAGATTCGATTTTTGCGGCGGCGTGGTTTCAGCGCTAATTTAAGAGTCCTTCTCGATTCGTATGAACCAGATTCGTTTCGTTCGTTTAGGCGTCGCTAGCTGCTGCTGATTTGCCTGACTGAGCTGTACTGGAGGTCTGGAGCTGAAGCAGAGCTCCAAGTCCGGCACCGGCGAGACATGGCTGCGGCGGCGAAGGAGGTGGACATGAAGAAGATGGAGCTTATGAAGGAGGTATTAGGGCTACATGTTTCTCTACCTTGATGCAGTCCTTTCGATTTGTTCGAGGACAGTAAAAGATAATACAACCCACATGTGTGTGTTCTTCGGTTCAGGTAAGAGCGCACCAAGTCGCGATTGGGGAGCTCAACAACCTGCCTCCATCCAGGGTAAGTATCCCTCCTCCTCCTCCCGGACCCGGGTTAACTTTTTTACGATAATTTCTGCATGAATTTGGGCGATGGTCAATTAGGCTGTTTTAGTGTGATGGCTTGAAAGTGGTAGGTAGTAACAACTGACCACTTCCACTTGTCTGATGCGCAGGCCGCGTACCAGAAGACCTGCAACATCTTCTTCCGCAAGGACATCAAATCGGCCGTGGCGTCCCAACAGAGTACGATTGCACATCGCTTTTGTTGTTGTTGTTGTTGTTGTTGTTATTGGAAGTGGTGGTGGTGTTTTCTTATTGTCTATGTGGTGCTTCATTGTGGTAACATGACATGATTCCTCCCTCTCTAATTCTTATTTAGAGCAACTTGATATAACCAAGGCAAAGCTGCAGAAGCTGGATCAGGCATCATGAAGACTCACTGCAGAAATTTGAAATTGCAACTTATGCTGCTTCATCCATCCACCCCCCTCCATGAATCCTCTCTAATCGGTTGTCTTGGGAGTGCTAGACAACGTGCAACTCATGTAGCTTTCTGTGTAATAATTGTGTCGTTACAAGCTGGTTGCTAGTTATGAGTGTGAGACGAATGAATCGTTTCTGAATATGGAGACTGTATACGGGACTGTAGTCAAAATAGACATTATGAAGGTGATACGATGATATGATTGAGCCAAGTAGACCTACTGCTTGAGTCTTTCTGAACCGATTATGTGGTGACATGATTATCCAGTGGCTGTCAATAGATAGAATCTTGTCAATTTTCTTACTTGGATTTGCAGCAAGAGAAGGATGGGGAGTAGTTCTATTTGTGGCTTTACGAAAGATTTTGACTTGATTTTTTAACATCTTGCCATATTTTATATCCGCTTCGTCAAGCTTTTCTGTGTCAGTTATTTTCTTGGCCAATCGGTCAGTGTCGGCCATGGAAAGACCTCATGTCATCCATCTTCGGAAAGGCTCTGAAATGTCTACTGCCTATGCTTGGGAATAGCTTGAAATCCAGTAGTACTGCCTGTTGATGGCTGCCTGCAAGCCAAAATGTTTACTGCTTTTCCCTGTGAAACTGTACTGTAGCAGGGTTGATGGATGAAAAATGAAATGAAGTTGTAGTCCATTCATGTCAATTACTCCCTCCGTTCCTAAATATAAGTCTTTTTAGACATTCCAAATGAACTACAACATACGGATGTATGCAGACATATTTTAGAGTGTAAATTCACTCATTTTGCTTCGTATGTAGTCACTTGTTGGAATCACTAAAAAGACTTATATTTAGGAACGGAGGGAGTACTTATGATGTGAAATACGATGTTAAATGTTAGTGTTGTCCGGAACAGTAAAAGCAACCTTGCTGGTGGACATGAGTGGTGAACTGCAAAGCTGAGAGTGTAGCCTGAATCCTGTGAGTGAAGCTGTATCGGTAAATTATTGTGATGTACTCACCTGAGAAGAGAAGCACGAGTGCTAGGGAAGAGTAAGATATGTTGAGCTTTGGTGCATTTTTTTTGGGACTAATGAGTCGTGTGAGGGATGAAGAATGCATCGACGAGAAGCTCCTCCGAGTTCTTCTCAGAGAGATGAAATTGTACATTTGTCTCTGTGCAAACTGGCCTGACCAACTTGCAGTTCTATGTTGTGTTTCTTTGACAGGTTAGTTCTCATGTACTGTACTATGCCTATAAGCAGCTAACAGATTTTCAGATAGATAATGTTTCAGTACTATTACCATACTGAAGTTTGTAGTGTTAAATTAATAGCGTCTCTACATGTGTCAAATCAACGGTATCATCAAACAAGTGATGGAGAGGGGCAACTTCGCAAAAGAACTAACAAAAAACATGCCTTGTCAGGTAAACTGCCAAGTGCTACAGAAAAATGGTAACCCAACAATTGCATCAACTGTGTATTATTGTACACCTCGAAGACACAGCCGGACTTGAGAAAAATATATCAAAGTGCTCAAAATAATCCAAGAAAAATCCCGACAACAACTAACATTCCAGTGAAAGCACTGTTAAAACTTCAGCACAAACAAAGCTGGAAAGATGAATACTCTGTTTGCTGCACACCGTGGAAACACCGCCGGACTGCAAGAATACAGAGTGCTCGATTTTCCTGAAGGAATTCCCAGTTAATAAAGAATAGTGCCCCGTGTGGACTGATCATGATTTCTAAGGGCAACAGAGCAAGTTGCCGTACTTCTACACACCACATGACTCTAAAATAATCTGAAACAATTCCTGAAAAAAAACCCCAAGGATAGCACCTTCAGTGTGGACTGTTAAAATTGCTGTGCAAACAGAGCTAGAAAAATCCATCTGTTGTTATTGTACACCCCAAACATTCTATTGGACTCCAAACATTTCAAGGTGCGCAGAATTGTTTTCAAGAACTTTCCAGAAAATCAAGTGTAGATCATCCATGAATAGAGTTAAATCTGCATGGCAAACAGTGTTAGGAACATGCATTTTCTGTTGCTGTAACAGAACATGCAAACTTCAGTACACCCGTGAACACACACTGCGCTCGGAAAAATCTGGGAAAAGAACACAACACGGCCGGCCTCGAAAAAATAGGAAGTGGTCAATCAAATCTGCATCAGTTCTTAAAAATACGACATCATTGTACAATAATTTACTTGTACAGTTACACTCACGGGTTTCTGACTACAGCCTGTTATTGGGAATCCAGCTTTGTCTTTTGGCCTTGCTGTACAGGAGGTTCTCGAGAGCGAGATGATGTATTCATTCAGCAAGCAGCGAGAAATTCAGAATGGTGATATGGAAAAGGCTGGAACAGAACAGGTGCATTAGACAGACAAGCGGGCGATGAATGCTTTCTTATTCCTTGGTTGGGTGGGGAGGCACCTTACAAGAAAAATATTCATGGATATCCCTCAAGCGGAAAACAAATATTGAGATTACGAGTATAAGATACCATTATCATGACCACATGAGAATGGTATTCTGACGTGAAACCAAACCTGTTCATATCACAAGAAAAACACATTAAGCATTATCCCCCACTTCAAATGCACTCCATCTGTCCTTAAAAGAGTGTACTTCCAACTTTGTTGGAAAGTCAAACTTTTTATGTTTGACCGTATTTATACAATCATAGACCAACATTTATGCCATCAAATTAGTAGCATTAGATTCATAATAAAATATATTTCCGTCATATACCTATTTGGTTTCACAATCATTGACATATTTTTGCACAAACTCGGTCAAACTTTGAGATAGTTTGACCCTCCAACAAAGTTGGAAGTGCACTCTTTCAAGCACGAAGGGAGTAAGTACTGTAACAGGTGACCCTTGACAGGGGTGGCCTGGGCAACCCCTCCAATAGCATATGATTGTACTATTTTGGTGTTTTGTCGAAAGATACTCGGTAATCAGTCCACATAGCACCTATTAATTTTGACGTCTAGCTTGCTTGTTGCTAGCAATTCGCATCCTTCTGATAACTCGTCGCTGCATTGGACGATCACCAGTTCTTCCAGCGAAGGTGGGAGACTCTCCTTCGGAAGCCTTGAAATGGACGAGCAATATTTTATCTTCAACATCTTGAGTGAAGGAAGACCACGCAGCCCCGCGGGAAGATCTACGAGATCCTCACAATTGTCAAAGTAGAGCTGTTGCAGGGACCTGAGGAGCAGAAGCGCTCTCTCTTGCTCATCTGTCAGTCCCGTTGCATCCGAATAACTAAGCTTTAGGCTTCGGAGGCAGGTGAGGCCCATGCAGAATGTCGTGTTAAGGGGAGACAAATCATTGACCTCGAGACTTTCCAGTGCAGGGAATAACTCATGACTCTCCAATGTGGCAAGGGAATTCAAGGCAGGGGATCTGAGTATTACCAAATGCTTGAGGTTCACCAGGGATCGCAAGCCCTCTAGTGCGACGAGCGAACTACAATCAAAAATTGCCAAATGTTCCAGCGACGTGCAGGAATTCAGCTGTAGAGATTTCAATCTTGAGTTCCTATTTAATTCCAAAGATCTGAGCGATTGCATGCCCTCTAGTGTGATGAGCCGACCGCATTCTTCAATTTCCAAATCTTCCAATGACGTACATGAATCCAGTTGTATATATTTCAAACTTTGGGCTCCTACTACTAATTTTTTGAGGCATGTGAGATTATCCACAAAGCACGGCCGCAGTGTTTCCTGGGGATATTTCCACCAAACAAGTTGTTCAAGTGATTGCGGGAGGAGACATCTTCCACCCCGGTCAAATATCAGATTAGGGCATTCACCAATTGTTATCTTTCTGAGATTCAATTGAATGTGCACGACTCCATCTACATATCCTGACGACGAAGCCTCAGAATCAGATAGATACCCTGATGACGAAGCCTCAGAATCTGAGATAAGGTTTGATTGAACCTTCCCTTCCTCTTCTATCTTCAACTCTTTCAACTGCGGGCAGCCATGTAAATCTAATTCCTTCAGGCTCAACGAGTGTCGCAACATCAGAGATAGCCACTTCCCGGTTATTCCAGAGTCTTCAATATAGAGACTTTCAAGAGACGGGAGAGCAGCATTATATGCAGTTATCATGTTTTCATGGGTCTGCTCTGGCACATCATCTGAAGAGAAAAGTTCTCTGCAGCACTGTATTTTCAAACTCTTTAAAGAGATGAGCTGACTTAATCCTTCAAATGAAATAGATGCTAGGTTTTTGCATGACAATATCTCCAAGTATTTGATATCCTTAAGATTATGGAATGCCAAAATATTGTCATCGAGTGCCATCATCTCACCACCAGAAGACTCACGCTCAATCCAGAATGTTTCCATGGAAGATCCCTCCATTCTCAAAACTGTTGAAACACCATCGATTATTAGTTCAGAAAATATGGCTGATGGTGGAAGGGGGTTGTGTGCTTGCAAACAAGGACAATCACACATAATGAGTTTCCTTAGATTGGGCAACCATGACTTATGCTCAATTTCGTAGTTATGACCTTTTTGAAACAGATCAAACACCTTAAGTACAGGGCAACTCTGGATCTCCAGCACCCTTAAACTTGACCTCATATCCCCCACGGAAGTACAAGAACATTTTTGTAAATCTAGCATTCCATCTAAAACAAGCTCCTCCAATGATGGAACCGATACTTCTCTTACTCTCTGCATGTTGCGCAACTTCAACCTTTTAAGAAACCGAAGCATTTCCAGAGATGGAAGTATTCTCCATGCCCCGCAATCCTCTAGATGAACCGTATGCAAAGACATAAGTAAAGCAACATCTAATACTTGAAGATGGAAAAACTTGCTCAAAACATCAGGCAAAACCTTCTGCTCAGTATGACCATCCTGAAGTTTTAGATACCGAAGACGTGTAGGAGTTACCAAGCCACACAGGAAGGAATTATAATCAGCAAATGTTGCAGACATTTGCAGCAGACGCAGATTATGTGCTTTTTCAAATACATCTTGGAATGCTTTGAAGAAAAAAGAGTCATACTCCCCAATTAACACCAATGTCCTCAACTTTCTCACTGAAGCGAATATATTTTGCAACAAAAATTCAAACCTCTCATTACGACAGAGGTTTCCAGTCACATCATCCCTCCAATATACAGAACTGGTTACTATGGACAAGTGATGTACATTTGGGAAAATTTTATTGTATTGCAAACCATCCAAAGTTGCACACTCAGTTCTTGAAACTAGCCTTGCAAAATCATGCATGAGGCCACACATAGCATAGCAAGTTTGAGTTTGACTACCAAGAGAGGATATTTTTCTGTCAAATTGCTGAAACAAGCCCAGACTCACCAAGTCAGTCAGATAGTACCGTCCCGTCTCCTCCAAACTCATATTTGGATGATCACGCTTCAAAAATCCCTGTGAAATCCAAAGACGAGCTAGCTCCTCAGCAACAAATTCATAATCGTAGGGGAATATAGAACAATATGAGCAGCATTGCTGCATAGGGTAGGGCAACTCATCATAGGAAAGCTTCAAAGCAGACATGATGCCACTAGTGTGTCGCAGGGAATTCCAAGCTTCAGTATTTAGAGTGTTACTCCAATGCTCCACAGTAATATGATCTCTTAATAGTGCCCCGGCAGTTTGTGCTGCTAATGGGTTCCCTTTTAACTTTTGTGCTATTTCCTGTCCTAAGTCATTTAGACTTGCTTGCGCTTCATAATTCTCGTCACCAAACGCGCATGATTGAAACAATTGCCAAAAATGGTACTTTCCCAAAGCACCTAAGTTAATTGGCCCAGTTGTACCTCTTCTCTTTGCAACGGACGGTTTTCTAGTTGTCATGATTATCATGTTGCCCTTTGCATTGTCAGACTTGAAAGGAGCCAATAATTTGTTCCACCTGCAGTCATCCATGACTTCCCAGACATCATCTAAAATGAGTAGAACCCTCTTTGATTTAACATGACCCTTCAAGACCTCGTGAAGCTTGGTAAAACTGCATAGGCCATCATAAGATTCTTGGGAGACGCAATCTAACATCTCTCTTGTGAGTCTCATTTCATCAAAGTCTTTAGACACCCAGATCCATATCTTGTGATCAAATAGACTTTGCAAAGCTGGATCGTTGTATACAAGCTGAGCGAGAGCTGTCTTCCCAACTCCTCCGATGCCCACAACAGGAAGAACGGTTACACCGGCAGTTGATTTGTGTTCTTCTATTAACTTTTTGATGGATCTCTTCTCTGCAGCTCTTCCATAGACCTTCCCTTGAAGAAGACTTGATGTTCTTCGGCGTGTATCTGAGACTGTACTCGGATAGTGATTTGAACTTGTGCCATCAGAGTCTCGCCCAAGTATATTGAGAAGCCTTGTGATAGCCTCTCGTTTGCCTTGCAGCTGACTAGTGATGTCTTGTATCCTTTCGGAAAATGCATCCTTGTTCCACCCGTTTGGGTTAGCTGCGGTTGACTCCTCACTAGTTCTCATCCTTTTTCTGCTGGCAGTTGCAACAGGCGTAGGAATTGTAGTAGCATCAGCAGTGCTGCAATGAGAAATAGATCATGGATTAGCAGTGAGAACATTAATATCCTCTTAAGCACATGTGTATTAGAAAAGACTCGCAAAAGTATGCAGGTGCAATGCAGGAAAATAATCTAGGTACCTTGAAGAAGGGTCAGTTGCTCCACGTTTGTTGCTACAAGCTTTGCTCTTGAGATGATTGCGCAAAACCGATGTCCCTTTCTTGGTTTCGCACATAAGCTCTGTTTGACAGCGCTTGCATCTTGCTCTGGAAGGCGAAGGCCCTCCGTTTTGTTCAAGAAATGCTGTGATTTCAAATTGATTCCATAGCTCGGACCGTA
Source organism: Triticum urartu (assembly GCF_003073215.2). NCBI lineage: Eukaryota > Viridiplantae > Streptophyta > Magnoliopsida > Poales > Poaceae > Triticum > Triticum urartu. Next base: position 571,156,420 of record NC_053027.1, read on the forward strand.
ACCTGTTATTACCGCTACTCTGTACGTCGCCAGCATTTTCTCGCGATCTCTCAACAGTTTGCGGCGTTCCATCAAGTCCATCCGTTAGGAGCAGTGTCTCTAAGGCAGGCAGAAGAGAAAGTGGACCAGAAATTCAGCATAGTCGTGCCTGACATAAATAATTAAAAAGAGAAAAGGGGAATTGCCAATTAGCGAGTAATTCAGCAGATACCAAAATTACCAGGTTGGAGCTCCTGCTGGAGCCTGTGGCCGTCGAGCTCGTCGACCACATCGTCGGCGTCATAGAGCAGTTCCTTGAGACAAGCAAGAGATCGGGCCAGCGGCTTGTTCCCGGCCGCCCTCCCATGCACAGCAGAAACCACCATCTCCACCGCCTCGACCTCGGACTTGAGCTTCCCGACGTCGCTGCCGAGGCCAGCTTGCCGGATCCATGACTCCAGCTCGCTGCCGGCTCGGAGATTTGCAAGGATGGTATCAACAAGCCACGCAATCGCGGCCTCCAGGGTTGTGGCGTCTTCCACCGCCTCCATCGCCAGATACCGGCCGGCGGAACCGCGGAAGCAACGGCCAGGAATGGAGAGGGCAGCAGCTGGTGCGGGGTTCGATTTGGTAGCTTAGAGAGGGGATCAGATGCAGCAGCAGTAGTCGCATTTGTCCCGGCCGCTGCTTTTCCCTGCCCGTTCACCTTTCATGCCTCTTTTTTGTTCATAGGATAGAAATGTTGTAGAAACAGGATGCATAAAATAGGAATTTTTTCATTGAGTCTTAGATAATGTTTTTTTTCTTCAAAATGTTAAAGATTGATTCCTATCCTATACAGGAATAAGAATCCATTCCTACAAACCAAAAGGCCTCAAAGAAAAATTTTCTATGCAAATCCTATCCTATATAAATTCTATGACATTCCTACAAACTAAAAGAAGCCTAAAAAAAAGCGGCTGCCCCTTTTCTTTTTGAAAGAGACACGCGTTCATTAAGCACAACCGACGCACAGAGCACAACACGCCTACACTCTGGAACTGACCCGAAATACCAGGAACATAAGCCAAGAGATCCCAAAAAAAGAAGAAGAAATACAATCAAGTGCTCATGGGTCGTCTAAGCCCGTGGCCGCTGCCGCCGTAGCACCCACCGGAGGAGACAAAGACGAAGAACCAACAGTCCAACATTGCTACTACTCGTAGTGCTCTCTGACGATGATGTCGAGGAAGATCACCAAGCCCGCCGTCTTCCCCCTTCCCTGCTTCCCCAGTGGATCCTCCCTGGAGCACAAGCGCTCTTTCAAAGCCACACCGAAGAAGACGTTCAGATTGCTACTTGTCTCGTATTTCTTTTAAAGGTACTCGTATAGTATTCGTATTTTGTCCCTCTCACATGGGACGTCCTCTCAACGGATTTACAAGTGTTCCTCAAATAAATAAATAAATAAATTCTTAAACTCGCATAGTATTCGTATTTAAAAGTGTTCTAGAAGTGCTTGTGAATTATAAAAAATATCCACGACTTATAAAATAATGTCACAGAAAGGAAAATAAAAATAGAGAAAAAATAAGGAAAAAACGGTGAAAAGATCATCCTGTAACCTTGCCGAAACCACATGGAAAGTTCTAGAAGCTTCTCTAAAAGGCCCGAAATCTCCTCGAAGAATGAGACTACCTCCGCTTGTGAGCCCATAAAGAGATAACGCCAGCGAGCAATTTCTGTCGACGCGAGCGCCATATCTCGCATTAACAAGTGCTCCTTTTGTCTCGCTAAAACTTTTTTTTGGCGGGTGTCTGGCTAAAACTTTTTGACCCGCGCTGCAGTGACTAAGGGTATCTCCAGCCGCGTCTCTAGGAAGGCCTCCCCAGGCGTTTTTCTTGCGTCGGCGCCGAAAAATCGGCCCAGTCGCGCCCACAGGAACCCGATTTTCGCCGGCCTGGGCCGAAAACAGTGCCGGCGGACCCAGGCCGAACCCGGCGCGCTGGGGGGCGCCCAGGGGCGCCGGGCGAACTTTTTTGGCGCGAAAAAGCCGCGGGCCCGCCGCGTCAGCGTCACGGCTCTCTTCTCGCCCCTTCGTCGTCTTCATCGCCTCGTTTTCCGCGGAGAATCAATGCCAAAGCTGCCGCGCTGCCGCGCCGGTCAGCCTGCGCCATTGATGCCTCACGGGCGGCGCAGTGAAGGCCGGAGGACGCGCGTCCCTCGCCCTCCCTCGCCCGCCACGCGTAACATGGCGGCCACACGTACGGGCGGCGTCTCGGCCTATATAAGACGCGCACCAGCGTGCTCGGCGACCACACTCTCTCGCCGTCGTCGTTCCTCCCTCTCTTCTCTTTCGCCGTCGTTTCTCCCTCTCCTCTCTCTCGCCGTCTCCGCCCATGGCCGAGCGCTTCCCTGGTGACGGCGCGGCGGCGAACGGCTTCGGCCGCCGCCATCTCCACGAAGACGAGGCTCGCCTCCTTTATGAGGCCGGGTACCCGATCCCGCCGGACATGCGGGTGCCCGGCGCGTGGAGGATCAGCGCCGGCGGCGTGCCGGTGCCACCACCACCCACCGGGGCGGCGCGGCGTGCGGAGATCGCACGCATCCGCGCGTCCCTACCGCGGCCGGCGAGGGAGGGGCCACGGTACGTCCCCGACAGCCCGCTCTTGGAGTCCTACTTTCGCCGCCGTCACGCCGAGTAGCTCGAGGCCACCAACGGCGTCGAGCCCTCCGGCAGGCTCAACTCCAACGGCCGGCGCCGGTGGTGGGGCGTGCCCGGGCGCACGTTGGAGGCCGTCCTTGAGTACATCGAGGGCGGCAACACGCCGCCCCTCGAGTACCCCGATCCCCCGTCCTTCTCACGCCGCCGGGGAAGTTCCTGGACCCCGAGGCGCATGGAGACCGGGGGGTCCTCCTCGTCATCCGGCGGCTCGCCCTGCCTCCGCCCCGTCAAGTCGGAGCCCTAGGACACGCCGGTCAGTGCCCGCACGCGCAGCTCCGGCGTCCGCATCGGTGGCGCCAACGCCTCCCCACCCACCAGCCGCTTCGTCCTCGTCAAGCCCAAGCCGGAGCGCGGCCTCCCCGCGGAGTACGAGGAGATAGCCCGGCGCGGCATCTCCGACGAGGACGCCCTGCGCTGGGCGCGGAACGACTACCTTCGCGACAAGATGGTCCGGCAGCGCCGGGCCCTGGAGGAGATCGCCGCCCGCAAGCGTGGGCGCGAGGACGAGCACTGCGTCGTGGTCCTCGATAGCGACGACGACGACGACACCCCCGGACCGTCCAACCCGCCGCGCCAACCGGGGGAGGGATGCAGCAGGGGCGACGGAGGCGCAGGTGGGGGCGGCGACGACGACGATGACGGCGGCGGCGACTACACGCGGTTCTACCGCCTCCTCGGCATGTAAACCGCGTGGGCGGGCGGCGAGGCGGGCGGCGAGGGGGACGGCGGGGTAGCTCGCCGAAGTTTTTTTTTCTTTTTTGTAAAATATGTTTAAGTTTGAACGAACTCGCCGATGTTTGCTTAAATTTCAGTCGTGTTTGCGCCGTATTTGAATTTTTTTTTAAAAACGTGGGGCGCCGCGACTGGGGGGCATCACGCCCCCCGTGCGCGGTTTAGCGCCGGCATGACCCCAGGGGGCGATTTTTAGGCGTCCTGGGAGCCGAACGGCTGGAGATGCCCTAAGTCGACCTAGTTCTATCTTTGTTTTTCTTTTGCTGATTAATTCGCCATGCTCGGTCGGTTGGTTGTTCCGTTTTTTTTTTCGTTTCTTTTTTTCCTCGTATCTTCACTCATTTCCTTTTTGTTCTGTTTTCTTTGCTTTTTCATCTTTTCATCGTTTTTGTTGTTTTTTTTAATATTTTTATTTGTTTCTTTACTCGACTTTCATTGTTAATTTGCTTTTATTTCTTCGGCTTTTTATTTCTTCCTTTCTTGGTTTGCATCGGTTTTCTTTGTTTTTATTCGTTTTGCATTTGTTTCTTTGACTTAAATTATTTTCCTTTGTTTTACTTTTTTTGGCTTTCATGTTTTTGTTTTTCATTGTTTCTTCTAGTTTTCATTCTACAATTTTTGTATATGTCAAGAACTTTTTCTAATACATGTTTAATATTTTTAATACTCCCTCCGTCTAGGTGCATTAGGCATCTTAGGTGCACCGCAATCTAGGTGTGAAGAGATTGGGCTAGGAGAAAAATTGAATAGCTAACAAAGCCAATCACATCATTCCGTTCTCAACTAAAAATGTGCTAGTAATTAGGAGATTCCTTCAAATCTTAATAGCGTGCCGCAGAAATTGCATGCATTGGTCCTCCAATTAATAGATGTGATCTAATTAATATGCATGCAACTAGTACTACTGTTTCGTGCCTTAGCGTTTTGGGATTATTTGATTTTTGTTAGATGCCTAATGCACCGATACGGAGGGAGTACATGTTCAACATTTTTTCTACTACACAGTATTTACATTTCGAAATGTAAGATTAACATTTTTTGAATAATGGTATACATTTTTCCTATACACACTTTTATAATTCTTCAAATGCTTGATTAACAGTTTTATAATACAATATTAATATTTTATAATGCATGGTTAATACGTTTTCTATGCACATTTAACAATTATTAAATGATTTATTAATATTTTTTAAGGGCAATTGTACATTTTTTAACACATGGTTAATATTTTTTTCTGAACACATTTAACATTTTTCAAATGCTTGATTAACAGTTTTTGAATATTTTTTTGGACATTTTTCTAAATGCTCAAGTAACATTTTTGTATACATAATAATTAAATCATCATTTTCAATACATTTTCAACATTTTTTCATATACTTATTCGTTTTGTTTTTTTTCAAATGCTTGATTAACATTTTTATATACATAAGTAAAAATAATTCTGCATTTTTTAATACATGGTTCAACATTGTTCCTATAGGCATTTAACATTTTCCAAATTCTTGCTTAACATTTTTCAAACACGTGTTCAATATTTTTTTATCATATGCTTGATTAACTTTTTTAAAATACATGATCAAATTGTTCCATAGATATTTTAAATTTTTATATATTTTTCGTATTCATGATCAACATTGTCTCTATACACAATGAATGTTTTTCAAATGCTTTGTCAACATTTTTTTTATTTTTTATGTAGTCTGATATTTGTAATATATTTATTTAGAATATTTGGATGTACAAACGTAAGTAAAGAAGCAAAAAAACAAAAACAAAAAAGTGGAAAAAAAGAGAAAACAAAGCTATTGTTTACCTCGCGCCACCCAAACTTTTGTGAGGGTTCCGTTTGTCACGCTGAATGTGAGGCATAGGGATGCCCTTCTATCAAGCCATTCCTTATCCTTAAGAAAAATAGTGTGCGTGCTCCCGCCGCTATGCGCCGGCCCGGTCGTGAAAATTGTGTGCGCGCTTCCACTACTAATGGGTCGTCGGCCCGACATCAGAATGTAAAATACTTTTCAGAAAAAATAAAGTTGTCTTTTAGGCCGAGCCTGTCCTACAAAATATGGGTGCGTTATGTGATCTACTAATTCATCGAAACAGATGAATAAGATCTACTGATTCCCTTTAATTTTATGTTTGCACATTGGAAATACAAAATATAGGAAGTCAAATTAACATGATTAATTAGCTCATTACACTTAAGCAACATCAAGTTATTTCACATCAATCGAGAACTACATTTTCACATTGGAAAAGAAGACAAAATACAACCAAGTCCTTATGGGCCCTCTAAGCCCGTGCCCGCCGCCGCCGTAGCGCCCACCGGAGGAGACAAAGACGAAGAACCAACAGTCCAACATTGCTACTACTCATAGCGCGCTCTGATGAAGACGTCGAGGAAGATCACCGAGCCCGCCATCTTCCCCCTTCCCTGCTTCCCAGTGGATCCTCCCTGGAGCACAAACGCCCTTTCAAAGCAACACCACAGGAGACGTTCAGATTGCTACTCGTGTCATATTTCTTTTAAAGGTACTTGCATGGTATTCCTATTTTGTCCCTCTCACATGGGTCGTCCTCTCAACGAATTTACAAGTGTTCCTCAAATTAAAAAAATTAAAAAACTATTAAACTCGCATAGTATTCGTATTTAAAAGTGTTCTAGAAGTGTTTGCGAATTTGAAAAATATCCACGACTTATAAAATAATGTCACAGAAAGGAAAATAAAAATAGAGAAAAAAGTAAAGAAAACAGTGAAAGGATCATTATGGAACCTTCCCGAAACCGCATTGAAAGTACTAGAAGCTTCTGTAAACTGGCCCGAAACCTCCTCGAATGAGACTACCAAGTCCTCATGGGTGTAAGCCCGCGCCGGCCACGCCGTAGCACCCACTGGATGAGACAAAGGCGAAGAACCAACAGTCCAACATTGCTACTACTCGTAGCGTTATGTGACGACGACGTCGAGGAAGATCACCGAGCCAACCATCTTCCCCCTTCCCCGCTTCCCAGTGGATCCTCCCTGGAGTACAAACGCCCTTTCAAAACCACACCGCAGGAGACGTTCAGATTGCTACTCGTGTCGTATTTCTTTTAAAGGTACTCCCATAGTATTCATATTTTTTCCCTCTCACATGGGGCGTCCACTCAACGAATTTAGAAGTGTTCCTCAAATTAAAAAAATTAAAAAAATCTTGAACTTGCATAGTATTCGTATTTAAAAGTGTTCTACAAGTGTTTACGAATTTGGAAAATATCCACGAATTATAAAATAATGTCATAGAAAGGAAAGTGAAAATATAATATAATTTTTGGAAAATTGTGAAAAGACCGTTCTGGAACCTTGGCGAAACCACACGGAAAGTTCTAGAAAGCTACTGTAAACTGGACCGAAACCTCCTCAAATGATGTGGGAGGACCACATGGAAATGGTTTTTATTTCTTTCTTTCTTGGTCTTCATCGGCTTCTTATAATTCATTTTGCAATTGTTTTTTCGTTTTTATTTCATTTTCCTTTAATTTATTTTGTTTTTTGGGCTTTCATTTCTTTTGTTTTATTTGTTTCTTCTGGTTTTCATTCTAAAATTTTTGTATATGTCAACCATATTTTTCAAATACATGTTTAACATTCTTTCAATACAAATTTAACATTTTTAATACATGGTCATTGTTTTCTAATACACATTTTTAAATTATAAAATATAAGATTAACATCTTTTGAATACTTGGCCTACATTATTCCTATAGACACTTTTAAACTTCTTCCAATGCTTGATTAACATTTTTCTAATACAATATTAACATTTTCTAATACATGGTCAATATGTTTTCTATGCACATTTAATTTTTTTCAACTGCTTTGTTAATATTTTATAAATGCAATATTAACATTTTTAAGCGTGTTCAACATTTCTTCTGAAAACATTTAACTTTTTTCAAATATACTTTTTGGACATTTTTAGAAACGCTTGAATAACTTTTTTATATACATTATAAAAAATTCATCATTTTTAATATATTTTCAACATTTTTTCTATACACATTTAACATTTTTATATACTTATTCAACAGTTTTTCAAATTCTTGATTAATATTTTTATATACATGATTAAAAATCAGCATTTTTCAATACACAGTCAACATTTTTTCTATAGACATTTAACATTTTCCAAATGCTTGCTTAACATTTTTCAAACAAATGTTCAATATTTTTATTAAATTCTTGGTAAACTTTCTTAAATACATGATAAAAAAATTTCATACGTATTTTAGTGTTTATACATTTTTCATATTCGTGATAATCATTTTCTCTATACACAATGAGCATTTTTCAAATGTCAAGATTTTCTAAATGTTTTATGTAGAGTGATTTTGTAATATATTTATTTAGAATATTTGGATGTACAAACGGAGGTAAAGAAAAAGCAAAAATATAAAACATGAAAAGACCCAGAAAACGAAGCTATTGTTTCCCTCGCACCTGGGCCGGCCCAACTAGATGTACCCAACCTTCGGCGAGGGTTCCCTTTGTCTAGCTGAATGCGAGACATAGAGATGCCCTTCCGTGAAGCCGTTCCTTAACAAAAGTTGTGTGCGTGCTCCCGCTACTAATGCGCCGGCCCGGTCGTGAAAATTGTGCGCGCGATACCGCTGCTAATGGGCCGCCGACCCGATATCAAAATGTAAAATAGTTTTAGTAAAAATAAAGTTGTCATTTAGGTCGAGCCTGTCGTACAAAATATGGATGCGTTATGTGATCTATTGATTCATCGAAACGGATGAATAAGAGCTCCCAAATTGTTGGCTAGGATACGGGTGATTCCCTTTAACTTTACTAGGACATATGCTAAGTGGGGGCGAGCAGCTGGGCTCGGGCTAGCCACATTGGTAGCACGTGCTGTGGGCCAGCTCTACTGCTAATGCTGCTACTGTGGCCAGCCCGTGAGGACACAGCGGGGCCAACATAGTAGTAGTGCTGGTATATACGTCCCGCGCTATTGTCAAATCCCACTTGCAGCACCGGTTCGGAGCCGTGCTACTCTTAACCCTCTATCTATAAGGTATTTCCTAGTAGTGTGGAGCTTGAGGTGGATTAATCTGGGCTCGCAAGATCTGATGACGGTACAGCTATGGCGAACCGGATTCGTCACCGGCGAGTTCGAGGCAGCGAGGGCCAACAACCAAAATTTGGTTTGTACAGGGTTAGCTTTTTTGAATTTTTCGACGCTCCATACATTAGTTCGTCATGTTACTACCTCGGTTTTGGGTTGCTGCGTACACACGAGTGATTCACTGCGAGACTCTCGGGGTTTGCGTTCATGTTGTAAGTTTTTTCCACGGTTCTGCAAGCCTTGGCTGCCATGTTGCGTACGCATGAAGGGCCACTTGCTCCACCTTCACTATTTTTACAACCTTTGCTATTGCGCAAAACTGATATCTCCTTTTTGGTTGTGCCCATTACTTCTTTTTGACGGGAGCAACTAGTTCACGGGTAAACCCCATGGAGGTTGTGCCGGAGGGCCCGGACAGTTTCCACGTGGCTCTTGCTAGCGTGCACATCGGGTACACTCGGGGGTACGTGTGTGCGACATGTGGGGCGCTTCTAGCGAGCGAGCGAGTGGCAAAGAACGTACAACGAATTTCTTTCTATTTCTGCCTTTTTTCTCTCTCTCTTTTTGGTTTTTTCTAGTTTTCCTTTTTTGTTTCCTTGTTTATTTGTTTTCAATCGGTCGGGAGCACAGTGTGCTCCTGCGTGGAGCGCAGGTGTGCTCTCGTGTAGAGCACAAGTGTGCTTCACCCTCCACGGGAGGACAAGCTAGTAAATTTAGGAGCATAGATGTGCTTTCAAGGGAAGCACGGTTTAGTTCATATTGAAAGCACACTTTAGTTCATGTTGGAAGTACATTTGTGCTTCACCCCAATGGGAGCACAATCTAGTACACTTGGGAGCACGGCAGTTAATTCTGTTTTGGTGAGATGACACTGTGGTTAGCGGAAATATTGGTTGCTAAAGTTTATCCCAGGATATTGATTCCATGAATATCATGTTGTGTGACCACCACACCCCCCTCCCATTTCAAAAAGATCAAAGGCGTGGTTTTCCTGACGACACGAAGGTTTTTGTTTTGGTTCGATTTGAGTCATATGAAAAATCACATTATTAAGAGTGGTCATTGTGGACGAATGTCGTGTGGAAACGCAGCAAAACATATACACCAGCCCTCCCACTCCTACCACATACATTTAGCTTCATAGCATGCTTCGCCGTGGTGTCCATGGAGTTTCAGCATAAACTTATTGGACGTCAACTATTTTTTGTAGGGAGGGCAGTAGAAGAGGTGCAAGGTCAAATTTTGCTAAAACACGCTCCTCGCTTACGTGCTCAACCACCTCGAAGGTGACCAATGATGCGCAGATGATTAAAACTCCACTAGCAGCATAGCTCCATAGAAATTGCGTGACACTAGGGTTAAGAGGCTTCACACCGAGTGCTGAAAAAAAGGTGGAGTAGTGTGATCTAGGACTAGGATTTGGCAAAATCAAATAGGATATTTAATTCCGTGCGAAATGCAGTGTGACATGAGTCAGGTCATAGAGGCATGGTGGACCAAATAGTTCTCTTCACTAGTGCAGAACCGGGCAATAGCACCGGTTCGTAAGGCCCTTTAGTGCCGGTTAGGTAACCGGCACTAAAATTTCGGCACTAAAGGCCCCCCCCCCTTAGTACCGGTTCAGCACGAACCGGTGCTAAAGGGCAACCATGTGGCACGAGCCAGCTCCGGGGGCCGGGAGCCCTTTAGTACCGGTTGGTAACACCAACCGGTACTAAAATGTTTGGGGGGTTTTTGGTTTTATGATTTCTTTTTCATTTAATTTTGTATTTTCCATTTTAATTCTTTTTTGTTTGCTGGTATTTTACGGTACTACACATTGTACACGTTATACATAAACACTATTCTGATCACGTGATCAGAATAATATTCTGATCACAACCCGAACTTCCCGAGTAACGCGACTGACCTTCCCCGAGTACTAGGTTGAACTTCAGCTAAAATGTGTCCAAATGGGGCTTGCGATATACCGTTGGAAAGCTATGAACACCAGTATCATCACCTAAGTTAAATTTTTGGCAAAATGTAAGCGGTTTAAGAGCAGTTTTGAAAATCGTTTTTTCTTTACACAAAAAACGTGAATCGTATTTTCGATCACATTTTTAAACCGTTTATCGGAATGAGGCAAATAATATGGCGTTGGAAAGCTGCTGCAAAATCGCCCCTTCCATATGTTGAAAGTTTTCTCTAATTCTCTATGGTTAAAGCGTAATTTGGAAAATCGTAAAATTTCGCAAACCGAACAGCCGACTTCGTATTTTCGATGTGATTTCTGAACGGCTAATCCAATTGAGGCAAATGATATGGCGTTGGAAAGCTTATGGAATTGCGCTATTTTTTCATGTTAAAAGTTTTTTCTAATTTTCAATGGTTTAAAATTAATTTGGAAAACGATACAAGTTTCTCCGAGTTCGTATTTTTGAGCTAATTTTTTAACCGTACGTCCAAATGCAGCAAATGATATGGCGTTGGAAAGCTTGAAGAAATGCGAAACTTTTTTGTATATATTGTTTCTCCTAATTCATTAAGGTTTTATGTCAGTTTTGAAAATGGCTAAAAACGTATTTTTGCCGTAATTTCTATAAATTTGATCGGAATGGGGCAAATAATATACCGTTGAAAAGCTAAGGAAAATGCGAAACTTTTTCATGTTGATGGTTTTCTCTGATTCCCAGCCGTTTTCAAGTAATTTCGAAAACGGCGGGATCATTTGTCCTGCCTTTATTGCGAAACAGATCCTTCGAAAATGCACCACGTGAAGTACCTGAACTTCTCGGCGCGTGTACCTGAACTTCACTCTGTTTTTTCACGTGATTTTTTTGCTCGTAGGTCTCCATCCACTGCTCGTAGCTCTCCATCTATTCACCGGAATTGAGCAAGTGATACACCGATGGAAAGCTGCTATAAACACACAACTTTCCCGTGTTAATCATTTTTTCATACTCGCGACGATTTTAAAAGTTTTTCATCTAAAATTCATTCAGCGTAGTAGTTGAGCTTCCTGCTGTTTTCACGTTGAACTTCTGTGACGTATTTTTGTTTGTACGCGTGCCTGAACTTCTCTCTGTACGAACCCGACCTTCGGGCTATCTTCATAACCGTGCCTTCTACCGCGAGTTTTTCTGGTTAGTCGTGTTCCATGTGATGTAAGTGTAATCTTCAAACGATTTTTGGCAACTAAATACTCGTTTTAGATAGGAATCTCGCTCATAGGCGGATTTTGCACTCGGGTCGTGAAGAACTCGCGTTTTTTGCGATTTTACTGCCTGAGTTGTTCGACCTGAACTTCCCCCTGTGCTAGGTTGAACTTCCCGCAACATTGCCCAAATAGGGCTTGCTATATACCGTTGGAAAGCTATGGACACGAGTATCATGACCCAAGTTAAATTTTTCGCAAAATGTAAGCTGTTTAAGAGCAGTTTTGAAAACCGTTTTTTCTTCACACAAAAAACGTGAATCGTAATTTCTATCGCATTTTTAAACCGTTTATCGGAATGAGGCAAGTAATATGGCGTTGGAAAACTGCTGCAAAACCGCTTCTTCCACATGTTAAAAGTTTCTCTAATTCCCTACGGTTAAAGAGTAATTTGAAAAAACGTAAAATTTCACAAACCGAACAGCCGTGTCCATATTTTCGATGTCATTTCTAAATGGCTAATCCAATTGAGGCAAATGATATGGGGTTGGAAAGATTATGAAATTGCGCTACTTTTTCATGTTGAAAGTTTTTCCTAATTGTAAACGGTTTAAAAGTGATTTATAAAACGGTCCAAGTTACACCGAGTGTGTATTTTCGAGCTAATTTTTTAACTGTACATCCGAATATAGCAAATGATATGGCGTTGGAAAGCTTGAGGAAATGCGAAACTTTTTGGTATATATTTTTTCTCCAAATTCCTTACTGTTTTAAGTCAGTTTTTAAAATGGATAAAAACGTATTTTCGCCGTAATTTCCACAAACTTTATCGGAATGGGGCAAATAATATACCACTGAAAAGCTATGGAAAATGCGAAACTTTTTCATGTCGATGGTTTTCTCTAATTTCTAGCTGTTTTCAAGTAATTTCGAAAACGACGAGATCATGCGTTCTGCCTATATCGCGAAACAGATTCTTCGAAAATGCACCGCGTGAAGAACCTGAACTTCTCGGCGCATGTACCTGAACTTCACTCTGTTTTTCACGTGATTTTTTTGCTCGTAGCTCTCCATTCACTCCTCGTAGCTCTCCATCCATTCACCGGAATTGAGCAAGTGATACACCGATGGAAAGCTGTTGTGAACACGCAACTTTCCCGTGTTGATCAATTTTTCATACTGACGATGATTTTACAAGTTTTTCATCTGAAAGTCATCCACTGTAGTAGTTGAACTTCCTGCTGTTTTCAGTTGAACTTCTGTGACGTATTTTCGTTTGCAATTTTCTCATCCATTCGTCGGTTTTACACAAATGATATTCCTTTTGTACAAATCTCTCTCAGAATTATTTTTTTTTAACTTTCTCCGACGAAGGACTTGAACTTATAACAACAAACTTTTAGCGTTTGCTTTTTATTCCTTTTTAATACAAAATGCACACCGTGTAGTACGTGAACTTCTGGCAGATATCAATCGAACTTCTCTCGGTTACGTGAAAATATCTGAGTTTTTTTATGAATTTTTAATTTGATTTTCTTAATCCTTTTTATGAAATTTTGAAGCGCTCTATTTATTAAAAGTTGAACTTCTTGTTATTTAATTTTTGAACTTCTCATTTCCATACTTTAACAACGAGGAAAATTCGAGTTTTCTATATCACCGAACTTCTCCATATTTTTAATATGGACTTCCTGGTTTTATTTCTTAATCTTTTTTATGAAATTTTGAAGCGCTCTATTTATTAAAAGTTGAACCTCTTGTTATTTAATGTTTGAATTTCTTGTTTCCATTCTTTAATAACAAGGAAAATTTGAGTTTTCTATAATCATCGAACTTCTCCATCTTTTTAATATGGACTTCCTGGTTTATTTATTTAATCTTTTTTATGAATAAAAATATTTTAAGACACCAAAAAAACATTTTTTGTGTGTGTTTTTGCATTGGTTTGCACATCAAACCGCGTCATCTTCAGAAATTGAACTTCTCCTTTTCTTTTTGTTTTCTTTCAACATTGTTTAGCACGTCGAACCACATCATCTTTAGAAATTGAACTTCTCATTTCTTTTTTTTCTTTCAACATTGGTTTACACGTTGTGTACCGCGCCATCTTTAGAAATTGAACTTCTCTCTTTCTTTTTTGCTTTCTTGCATGTTTTACCTTGCAGGTTTAAATTTTATTTTGAACTTGCTAAGATAACACACTTGACCTTCTCAAACACAACATTTTGACCTTCGCAAAACATAAATTAATGCCAAACTTTTGACCTACAGAGCATGTACAATTTTCTCCACTTTTTCAAGAATAAACGCTGAATCGCCCCGTTAGTTTGACATGAACTTCTACTGCACATTTTTCAAACGCCAGTTTGATTTTTCTACATGAACACCATCTGTACAAAGCACCTCCTATCGATTTAACGAATATATGTGCCTTTCTTAATGAGCAAACAAAGAATTACTCTCAAAAAACATCTTCAAGTAATGGGATATGTTCCATGTGACCGGAAAAGCACCTCTTACCAAAAAACTATGTACGTAGCAGTGCAAAGCATAGGAAAATCACAGGTGAATACTTACCCAGAATAGTTTCCTCTCACGCATTAATGCAAACACACTTGGGGAACAAAGTGCTAGCGATATATCTTAAAAAAATACAGGAAGCCAAGTTTCCATAGCTACAGAGATTCATGGTAAGAGACATAACAAATTCTTTGCCTCCAAATCATACTGGTATACTAGCGCCGGATGGACGAGTTTGCACCAGCGTTTCTTCTTCTACAACCACACCACCACCCGCCCGCGGCCGCTTCAAGCTCCATTTTCTGCTTCTTCAAAAGGACAAACTCTGTCGAACGGACACTGTGTGAGGTGATGGAGTGCTTGCATGGGAGGCGATAGATGGACTGCTCGCGAGTGAGGTGACGAACTTCTGCTGGTGCACCAAGCACTGACGGGCAGTAGCGGCTTCGTGCACAGACGGAGACGAGATTTGGGAAGTGGCATTTTTCAGGCATCGTGTGGAAGCCTGCATCCTTTCCTGAACCTTGACAGTGCACCAAATAACTTGTATTATTAGTATATGTTCACAGTACAGAGCATGGCTCATAGACTTGCAGGATTGCAATATAATTAGGCAAAATGGGAATCTTTTCAACAGAACATGTGCTCTGAACATCAACATACCGCAACTGTTATGCAACTGGGCGACGCGAAACTGAAGATGAGCACAGTGGCTTGGTCGTGGGCGAAGTACAGGCACTGGTCGCGCCCAATGGCAAGGGCAGTCCTGTCCAGGCAACCAGAGAAGGTCGGGGAGGTAGGGGAAGGGGTGGGACGCCAGAGGTAGAAAAGGAGAAGAGGAGGCTCACCGGAGGGGGGTTGTGTTGGGGAACGTAGTAATTTCGAAAATTTTCCTACGCACACGCAAGATCATGGTGATGCACAGCAACGAGAGGGGAGAGTGTTGTCTACGTACCAACGCAGACCGACTGCGGAAGCGATCACACAACGTAGAGGAAGTAGTCGTACGTCTTCTTCCCGATCCGACCGATCCAAGCACCGTTACTCCGGCACCTCCGAGTTCTTAGCACACGTTCAGCTCGATGACGATCCTCGGGCTCCGATCCAGCAAAGCGTCGAGGAGGAGTTCCGTCAGCACGACGGCGTGGTGACGATCTTGATGTACTACCGACGCAGGGCTTCGCCTAAGCACTACAACGGTATGATCGAGGTGGAATATGGTGGCAGGGGGCACCGCACACGGCTAAGGAACGATCTCAAGGATCAACTTGTGTGTCTTGGGGTGTCCCCTGCCCCCGTATATAAAGGTTGGAGGGGAGGGGGGCCGGCCGGCCAGAGAGAGGGAGGCGCAGGGGGAGTCCTACTCCAATCCTATTCCAACTAGGACTCTCAAGGGGGAAAGGAGAGAGAGGGGGGCCGGCCCCTTCTCCTAGTCCTACTAGGACTTGGGGAAGGGGGGGCGCCGGCCAGCTATGGGCTGCCCCTTTTCTCTTTTCCACTAAGGCCCAATAGGCCCATTAGTCTCCCGGGGGGTTCCGGTAACCCTGCCGGTATTCCGGTAAAATCCCGATTTCACCCGGAACACTTACTATGTCCAAACATAGGCTTCCAATATATCAATCTTTACGTCTCGACCATTTCGAGACTCCTCGTCATGTCCGTGATCACATCCGGGACTCCGAACAACCTTCGGTACATCAAAATGCATAAACTCATAATAACTGTCATCGTAACGTTAAGCGTGCGGACCCTACGGTTCGAGAACAATGTAGACATGACCGAGACATCTCCGGTCAATAACCAATAGCGGGACCTGGATGCCCATATTGGCTCCTACATATTCTACGAAGATCTTTATCGGTCAGACCGCATAACAACATACGTTGTTCCCTTTGTCATCGGTATGTTACTTGCCCGAGATTCGATCGTCGATATCCAATACCTAGTTCAATCTCGTTACCGGCAAGTCTCTTTACTCGTTCCGTAATACATCATCTCACACTAACATTATTAGTTGTAATGCTTGCAAGGCTTATGTGATGTGCATTACCGAGAGGGCCCAGAGATACCTCTCCGACAATCGGAGTGACAAAACCTAATCTCGAAATACGCCAACCCAACATGTACCTTTGGAGACACCTGTAGTACTCCTTTATAATCACCCAGTTACGTTGTGACGTTTGGTAGTACCCAAAGTGTTCCTCCGGTAAACGGGAGTTGCATAATCTCATAGTTATAGGAACATGTATAAGTCATGAAGAAAGCAATAGCAACATACTAAACGATCGGGTGCTAAGCTAATGGAATGGGTCATGTCAATCAGATCATTCAACTAATGATGTGACCTCGTTAATCAAATAACAACTCTTTGTTCATGGTTAGGAAACATAACCATCTTTGATTAACGAGCTAGTCAAGTAGAGGCATACTAGTGACACTCTGTTGGTCTATGTATTCACACATGTATTATGTTTCCGGTTAATACAATTCTAGCATGAATAATAAACATTTATCATGATATAAGGAAATAAATAATAACTTTATTATTGCCTCTAGGGCATATTTCCTTCAGGTTGCGGCCGGATCCGCGTCGGAGCGAGCGGGCGGGAGGGAGGACACCCAGGCTGATGGTTGTCGGGGTTTGTCGACGGCGATGGTTGCGGCGCAGGGCCACGCCCGGAGGTAGAGGAGCAGGGCGCGATGCAGGAGAGGCCAGAGGTGGTGGTTGCGGCGCTATTTGGGGAGGGAAAGAGTGGTGGCGGCGTGACCAGGGAGGGAGATGGCGGTGGCTGGGTGATCCGGGGAGGGCGGCGGGATTTGAGGAGGGCGGTGGTTCCGGGGAGGGTGCGCGACGGCGGGGGTTCCTGGGAGGGCTCGTGGCGGCGGGGCGTTCCTGGGAGGGGGCGCACGGCGTGGGGTTCGGGGGAAGGCGCGCGGCGGCGGGATCAGAGGACGGCGGCGGGATGAGGGGCTCGGGGGAGCAGAGGTTGCGGTTGGGGAAGGAGGCGGCCCCGACGGCAGTTTGGGGAGGAGGCGGCGACGAGATCTGGCATTCGGGGGGAGTGGATCGAGGGAGGAGGTGGGGATCGGGGCAGCAGGTGGGGTGTGGTGTGGTGTTTTTTTAATCGGTCCGGTGGGTTTTGCGATCTCAGGAACATGTGATCGCCCCTATATAGGGCTGGCTGTGATCCAAATAACTATTCTGATCCCGTGATCAGAATAGTGTTACTCTCTCTATATATATACACATATATATAAATAGAATTTCTAGTAGAACCAATCATATATATATCATCAATCATGTCTCACAAACCACCATATTAATTCACACATACACACATGTATAGCTATATACAATTTCTCCTACATATGCATGTTGCCTTCGGAGCCAGTGGCATTAGCCTGATTGGTGCCTTCGGAGCATGATGACAATTGGAAGTGGTTCATGTCTTGGTCGATGGGGGCGGTAGCGGGTAATAGTATTCTCCCTTCGGATTTATGACCTGGCCGAGCAAAAATCCTGCTATTTCCTCTTGAAGTGCTTCTACGCGCTCCGTTTCTAGGAGCTTGTCCCGCACCTCTTTGAACTGTTAAGAAGGAGATCAATATGCATGTGTATTAGTTGTGTGACTAGATATCGATAATGGTGTAAAAATTGTGAATAGTGTTCTGACAAGCGTACCCATTCCTGTCTTTGAGACCTGCTCCTTTTGGACGCCATCATGCGAATGTTCTCGCAAACGCAGAATGCACACAGATCAGTCCCCTGCGCTTGCTTCAGGGCCTTTATTACGAGAATGGAATTTAATTTGATCAGATAATAATTAATCAAGCATGATAATTAAAGAGATGGCAGCTAGCTAGCTAGCTAGTACTACTTAATTACTTACCTTGGCTCGAAACCATTTCAGATGTGGTTTCCATTCGCCTGGAGTGACGCTGATGAACCTTGCCCAAGCCTTGCCCGCCGACAAAAAAATGAATAAAGGGGTTATTAAATAGTTCATATCATGAAATGATGAACTAAATAGGCCGAGATATATAGTTAATAATGATTGAAATTACCTGTTGACTATCCCAAACAAGATGTTATAGTCACTATTTGCTTTGAGTAGCGAGTCCAGTATTTCAACTGTTCCAGCGTCAACTTTAATGATACACAAGATCCAGTGATATCTGCATGCACACACGTTTGCATGTCTTAATTAAGCGGGCATATGTAAGCAAAAACATGTAGCTAGCTAGTAGGCAAAAACAGAGAATTTGTAGTACAAGAAAGTGTGACTCACTGGAAGTTGTAAGGAAGTAGTATATCTTCATTGTATTTGAGGCGCTTCAAGAACTCTAGCATGCTGTCCTCTACCTCTTTTTCATGATGCTTGTTTATTTTCCATGTGTATTCATTAACGGTGTTTGGGTCAATGAACCCAATGCCATAGCATCCACATTTTCTCATTTCATACATCTTCATCCTGCATAATACCACAGAAAAGAATATAGTGAGGATAATTACACGTAATGATTGATCAAAAGGATCACTACAGCTAGCTTGAGACTTAAATTACAGAAAGAAATCACTTACAGACAATAGCAACTGACGATAGATTTGTCGAGTGCGGCTTGGTTGTATAACTGAAACAGTTCATTATACTCAATGGCCACAGCTTTCTGATGGTAGTAATCATCCTTCTTGACATACACCATGAGGGACTCTCGATCGGATCTCTTGATAATGTCCATGTACCATTGATGCAATTCATACATTCTCGTTGGGAACTTGTTGACATCTTCTGGCTTGACCAAAGGTTGGCCCCGGACAAATTTCCGTTTTATTTCCTCCTCTGTAATCAGAGGCATGTCTTCGATCTCGAGGAGTTGTCCAACAGTGATCTTGAGTTCTCCAGCCTGCATTATATGCTCATGGGTTATTACCACATCGCCCACCTCGGGAACGTAAACTGTTTGGCCACAATAATATTGCGCGCGCGTACTTTCACGTGTTGTTGGCGGCACAACAAGCGGGGGGATCGATTGCGCCGCCTGTTTTCCCAGCTGGGCAATGGTTTTCCCGCATTTTTTGACAGCTGCTTGTTGTTTGCTCGAGCTCGAGCTCGCCTCCTTCTGTAGACGTTGTCGATGTAACTTCCTGATGTGGCGCTCATAATCTGTGTCAACAGGCTTAGGAGCTGGTGGTTGAGCCATAGGAATGAAGTGGTCAACTACTTCCACAGGCACTTTCTCCCTTGGCGGCGGTGGCGGTTTCGGTCCAAAATGGGCGTCGACTTCTACCCGCACTATGGCATTGGTTTGCTCCTCGGTCCTGTCGTAAGCCCTCACAGGAAGAGGAGTACTGAGGTTTGGACCATATTTATATCGCTGGCCTCCGCCTGTACTTCCTGTACTATCACCTCGACTCGTACCGCTACGCACCATAGCTGCGGGGTGTCTCTTCTGCGATTGCTGAGGCGGCGGAGATGGCTGACAGGGCTGAGTTGGACGAGGAGGAGTGGCCTGAAGCTGTGCCGGACTTGGAGGAGGAGTGGCCTGAGGTTGTGCCGGACTTGGAGGAGGAGTGGACGTCTGACGCTGTGTCGGACTTGGAGGAGGAGTGGCCTGACACTTTGCCGGACTTGAAGGAGGAGGAGTGGCCTCACACGTTGGTGGACTTGGAGCGGGAGTCTGCTGACTCGGTGGCGGACTTCGACGAGGAGTCGGGTGACGCGGTGTCGGTGGCCTTCGAAAGATGATGCAATCCTTTCTCCATAGGATGACACGATGTATGGCCTCTCCCAATGTGTGCTCGTCGTCACCTCCAGGAATGTCAAGCTGTAGCTCCGAATATGGGTCCACGACCTCATCAACCAAGACACGAGCATAGCCCGCTGGAATCGGGTTGCAATGGAAGGTTGCCTCGGGGGAATTTGAAAAAGCAACGGCATCCGCCACCTTCATGGATATGTTCTTCATTTTGAACTGTAGCTCGCAGTTAGTGTTCTCCGTGATATCATCCACGGGGTATCTATCCAGCACTGCGTCGCCCGGGGCGGAACCCACGCTGCTTCTCGGCATGGATGGGGCGGTGGTATCCTGTAACGCCCCATATGTAACCTTCCCCAAATGTACTCCGACTCATGCCGTTTCCGGCATTAAGTTATATTTAATTCTCGGGTTCGGGTCTTTGTCTCCGTGTGTTATTTTTGTTTTTTTCGTGCATCTCATATCATGTCGTCACGTGCATTGCATTCGCATACATGTTCGTCTCATGCATTCGAGCATTTTCCCCGTTGTCCGTTTTGCATTCCGGCGCTTCGTTCTCCTCCGGTGGCCATTTCTAGCTTTCTTTCGTGTGTGGGGATTAAACATTTCCGGATTGGGCCGAGACTTGCCATGCGGCCTTGGTTTACTACCGGTAGACCGCCTGTCAAGTTTCGGGTCATTTGGACTTCGTTTGATACTCCAACGGTTAACCGAGGGACCGGAAAGGCCTCGTGTGTGTGCAGCCCAACACCCCTCCATTTTGGCCCAAAAACCCACCAAACTCAGCTCCATCGTCTCGGTCGTTCGATCACGATCGTGTGGGCGAAAACCGCACCTCATTTGGACTCTCCTAGCTCCACTTATGCCTATAAATACCCCTCCATCTCGGATCTCTTCTTCTCCCCCTCGAAACCCTAATTTTTTTAAAAAAAGCCTCCGCCGCCGCCGGACACGTCCGGGACGGAGCCGGACGCGTCCGCCCGCCGCCGCCAGCCTATCAGACGCCGCCACCTGTCCCCGGGGCGGGACCATCTCGCCGCCGCCGCCCGAGGCCCGCCCGGCCCACGCGGGGCCCCCGCGGGCCCGCTCGCGCCTCCCAGCTCCCCAGCGCCGCGCGCCGCCGCCTTCCTCGCCTCCGGTGGCCGGCGCCGCCGCATCGCCATCGCCGCCTCGCGCCGGCGCACTCGGTCCTCGCCGCCACCCGACGCATCCGGCGCCGACCTCGACGCCGGCCTCGCCCGGCCCCGCCCGAGGGTCGCCGGACTCCCCCCGTGCCTCCCCTCGCCGTCCCCGGGCCGCCCCTCGTCGCCGGCCGCCTCGCCGTCGCCGGATCCGGCCGGCAGCGTCGCCGGTGAACAGTTCCGCGTCGCCGGTGAACAGTGCGCGAGATCGGATCTGGGACACGGTTGCTACAGTAAACCCTAGCGCCCCCGTTGACTTTTTCCCTCTCCCGTTATATTTTTCTTGCTACTTTGACCGCTCATATCTCCTCATCCATAGATTCGATTTGGGCGTATGATATGTCAAATTCTTCGTCTCGACGAGTACATCATTTCATTCCATTGCATCATTTGCATTCGAGGTCATCTTGGTGCCCAAAATGCTGTTGGAAGGAGGCATGTTGAGTTAAATTGCAGATCCGTTAATCCAACATGCACTTTTGTCATTTTTGCCATATTTAATCCGTGCATGATATGCCTGTGCCCCTTTGGGATGAATTGTTAAGCATGTTGTCTTCTTTCCAGAGGTGCCTTCCATGTATTTTTAGGATGTGTGTGTTGTCTTGTGCAAGCTTGCGAAGAGGGCTACCTGAGATTTCAGATTTCAGGGACTTAGTGATTTTCACTAAGTCTGAGCCGTTTTAGTTCACGATGCTATATGTCCGGCTTGTTTCCTAGTGATCCGTGCCTCTTTTGAGGATGATCAGTAAGAGTGATTTGTTAGGCTTGTTGTGCTTAATCCATCCATGTCTTTACTTGTTATGTTGGAGCCCCCTAGGTTGACGCAATCGAGCTCAACTTTTGGATAGTTGCTGTTTTGGGCAGATCGTTAACTCTTTTGCGATTTTGCCGGAGTGATTGCTAGTGATCCATGCATGCTATGCCATTGTTCTTGCCATGTCTAGCTAGAATTTTGTGCCTTCTTTATGGATATATGCTTACCTTTCCATGACTTGCACCGTAGTGAGAGCATCGAGATCGTTTATATGCCTCCGTGAGTTATTATTTCAGCATGTCCCAGTTTTCACTAAGTCTGAAAACTGATTGTGTTTCATCGATGTTCGTGTGCTCGGTAGAGTATTTTGTGAACCCTTTTGGCCCCAGGTCATGTTGGGTGTTTTGTTAAGCTTGTTGAGTAGCTCCATGCCATGCTCTTACTTGCCATGTTCAGGTTTTCCTTCATGTTGTTTTGCTGCTCCGAAGAGAGCATCGTGGTCTGAAATTTCTGACTAGCATTAATTTCGCTAAGTCTGAAATCTGTTTTGCTTATTCAGTTTTGCCATGCTTGTTTGAAGCCCTTAATGGATGAATTTGCCTATGCCTCAGTCATGATGATTTGTTAAGCTTGATGAGTACATCACTGCCATGCAAATTTTTTTCATGTTGGGTGGCTGTAGCATGTTCATTTTGTTGCGTTTAGGAGGCATGTTGCTGTTAATCGCTGATCGGTTCGTTTAGTAAAACGCTTGCCATTTCTTAACCGTAGCTCCGATTGCCATGATCTTTATATCGTTTTCAGGGGATTTCTTCCCCTCTATCCAGTGGCACACTTGGATTTCCAAGTTGAGGCCAGGTTCATGCATTTCCTGTTACATGTTGCATTCTTGCATCCCGCATCGCATCCCGCATAGCATATCATCTTTGCATCTTATTGGTTGCCCTTGCACGTGGTTGATTGTATCCTTGTTGCTTGTTTGTGTTGTTGGGTAGAGCCGGGAGACGAGTTTGCCAACGAGGAGCCCGTTGAGTTTGCTTTTGAGGATCCAGTCAATTCTGACAACTGTGCAGGC
The DNA here is from genome assembly GCF_003073215.2 of Triticum urartu. Taxonomy (NCBI): domain Eukaryota; kingdom Viridiplantae; phylum Streptophyta; class Magnoliopsida; order Poales; family Poaceae; genus Triticum; species Triticum urartu. The sequence goes on from NC_053027.1 coordinate 571,179,376, forward strand.
AAGATGATCACACCCTTGAAATCACTACTATCTTTGCTGTGCTAGTTTGCTCGCTCTTTTGCTTTGCCAATGCTACGATGCCTACCACTTGCTTGTCAGCCTCCCAATTGCCATGATTGAGCCTCTAACCCACCTTTGTCCTAGCAAACCATTGATTGGCTATGTTACCGCTTTGCTCAGCCCTTCTTATAGCGTTGTTAGTTGCAGGTGAAGATTGGAGCCGTTCCTTGTTGGAACATTTATTTACTTGTTGGGATATCACTATATTGCTATGTTATCTTTACTCATCTATATACTTGGTAAAGGGTGGAAGGCTCGGCCTCTCGCCTAGTGTTTTGTTCCACTCTTGCCGCCCTAGTTTCCGTCATATCGGTGTTATGTTCCCGGTTTGTTGCGTCCCTTACGCGGTTGGGCTATAATGGGAACCCCTTGATAGTTCGCCTTGATTAAAGCTTTTCCAGCAATGCCCAACATTGGTTTTACCATTTGCCACCTACCCCTTTTCTTTCCCTTGGGTTTCCGGAGCCCGAGGGTCATCTTTATTTTAGCCCCCCCACGGGCCGGTGCTCCTCTGAGTGTTGGTCTGGAACGTCAGCCGCCGGTGGCCACCAGGGGCAACTCTGGGCTGGCCTACCGGAAGTTTAGACAATCTGAGTGTGCCCTGAGAAAGAGATATGTGCAGCTCCTATCGGGATTTGTCGGCGCATTCGGGCGGTGTTGCTGGACTAGTTTTGACCTGTCGAATAACCTGTCGAATATGTCTTGTTGTACCGGGATACCGAGTCTGATCGGTGGGTCCTGGGTGGAGGTCTATTCCTTCGTTGACCGTGAGAGCTTGTTATGGGCTAAGTTGGGACCCCCCTGCAGGGATTGATCTTTCGAAAGCCGTGCCCGCGGTTATGGGCAGATGGGAATTTGTTAATGTCCGGTTGTAGATAACTTGAACTTAATTAATTAAAATGAATCAACTGTGTGTGTTGCCGTGATGGCCTCTTCTCGGCGGAGTCCGGGAAGTGGACACGGCGTTGGAGTTATGTTTGCGTAGTCTGCTCTATTTAGTCACCGCTCGTGCTTTGCCTTCTCTTCTCGCCCTCTTTTGCGAATAAGTTAGCCACCATATATGCTAGTCGCTTGCTGCAGCTCCACTCACATTACCCCTTCCTTCCCTATTAAGCTTAAATAGTCTTGATCGCGAGGGTGCGAGATTGCTGAGTCCTTGTGGCTCACAGATTACTATTACACCAGATGCAGGGACCGATGATACCCTCCGGATGGCGCTTCGAGCTGAAGTGGGAGTACGACGAGGACGCTCAGCGATACTATGTTTCTTTTCCTGATGATCAGTAATGGTGATGCTCGGGGTTCGATTCAGGACTTAGTCGCATGTTGGGGGTCTTTTCTATTTTGGCGCCGTAGTCGGGCCATGAGTGTTTGTATGATGGATGCTATTTATGTACCTTGATGTGACGTGGCGAGTGTAAGCCAACTTATTATTATTCCCCCTTTATAATTATATGTACATGGGTTGTGAACATTCTCACTTGCGATTATGCTTCAATGCGATTATGCCTCAAGTCGTGCCTCGACACGTGGGAGATATAGCCGCATCGAGGGTGTTACAATATCCAATGCTGGATCATCCGCTAGCTGCTGCAGCTGCTGAGACCCCCTTTGCTGGCTAAGTGAGTCGATCTGCTCCTGCTGCCGCTGGAATTTAGCTGCCAATTCCGCTTGACTTGCTTCTAGGCCTTGAAGGCGCTCATAGTCCTGCTTCCTCTGCTCCTCCTCCATCTTCCTCTTCTTCTCCTCCGCAATCTTCTTTCTCGCACGGTTCTGTAGTCGGCGTTCCAGTCCGAAAACCCCTCATACCACGGAATAGCGCCCTTGCCTCGTGTTCTTCCCGGGTGTTCAGGATTTCCCAGGGCACGCGTAAGCTCGTCGTTCTCTCTGTTGGGCTGGAACACCCCCGATCGAGCCTCTTCTATTGCAACAAGTAGCGCATCGTCGGCTCCGTTCAGACATGCCTTCGTCGAAACATTGCCTGTCTTCGGGTCCAACTCCCCCCCATGCGCATAGAACCAAGTCCTGCACCTGGGGGGGCAGCTCTTAGTAACCGGAGTGACACTTGCATCCTCCATCTCTTTCTCAGACTTATCCCACTTAGGCATTGCCACCGCGTAGCCACCTGGCCCCAGCTTATGGAACTTTCGGCCTTTTTTTCTTAGCCTAATGTGACATACCACGCATTGATTGTATGGCTGTGTTGTGATGCTTCCATCTCTTTCTTGAAGTCTTAGGTATTCACCGCGTAGCCACCTGGCCCCAGCTTATGGAACTTATCCTTTTTTTCGGCATTCTTCTTGTTTATTCTCGACCGTTCCTTAGCTAATTCTGAATCCTTGAATTTCACGAAATCGTCCCAATGAGCACTTTGATTCTCTAGTATCTGCCCTCGAATACTGGAGTCTTCCTTCCTCCCTTGACGTACTTCTCCCACGTCGTTTCTTGTGGTTCTTGAATGCAACCGCCATCTTCCTAAAAGCAGCGTCCTTGACTTTCGCACATCTGCTTCTGTGAAATGATCTGGTAGGGTGAAATGTTCCATGAGAGTATCCCAAAGCAGTTTTTTTATTCTCGTCGACAAAAGTAACATTTGGACGTGGCTTTGCTGGCTTTCTCCATTCTTGAAGGGAGATCGGGAGTTGGTCCTTCACACGAACTTGTCCGCAATCTTCTTAGGCGCTAATGGTTCGCCATTAGGTTTGATGCCTCGATATTGTACTTTACGCCCTCCTTCAACTTTTTGTTCGGGCCTCGTTTCGTCCTTTTGCCTGAAGATTTGCTCGATCCGGATGGCTGAAAGAAGAAAGATCGATTCGTTAATATATCTTCAACTCATTTAAAACATGCGATGATCACCAGATTCCTGCTTATATAAATATATATACCTCGCCGGTGTTTGTTGTTTCAGGATCAACATGTTCTTCGTCGTAGTTCATGACTTCATCTTCTCGGTCGTCGCGATCGAATATCATATCACCCTCTCCGGTGTTGTTTAGAAATTCGGAGCCGTCAAAATCTTCTTCATTCTGATCATCATCTGGCCCGCGTATGATATGATAAACATGGTCTGTTCTCTCTCTCTGTCGGTATTGTCCGCCATAGCTTTTATTTAACTATGCCAAAAGAAATATAAAACAATTTAGTATAATCTCGAATAATAGATATAATCTCGAATACAGTCTCGAATAATAGATATAATCTCGAATACATCGTCTCGAATAATAGATTTAATCTCGAATACGTCGTCTCGAATAATAGATATAATCTCGAATACATCGTCTCAAATAATATATATAATCTCGAATAAATCATCTCGAATATTATATATCGAATACATCACTAGCTAGCTAGCTAGCTAATAAAGATCGAATACTAGAGAGTAATCTAGGCGGTGGACAACCAAAGTGAAGGAACCATCACTGGATCATAGCTCGGGTGATCTCCCCAAAGAACCTGCCAGGTATTGGAGAACCTGACGTCCATAGCAGCCATGTAGCGATGGACGTGCTCGTCCTCCTCCCTGACACGGCGACGTACCACCTCCGGCGGGGCCGGCTCCCTCCGCACCGAAAGTGGCCCACACGAATGCCACCAAAGGAGATGAGGGTCGACGACGGGACCCGGGGCCGGGTTCCTCACCAAGCGTCGCGCCCCTGAAGGTAGCACCTCCCAGTGCCAGCCCGGCGGAGCCCAGTCCCGGACATGGGTCCTCTGAAGCAGGACGTCGTCGCGGACGTGTCGACGGCGAGGATGCGGGCCGGGCATCGTCGACAACAAAATACTATATGCCGCAAAAGTAAAGTAACATTTTTTAAATGATGGATTGTGATGATTTCATATATGCAAATTCTAAATTTTATAACTAAAAATATAAGAAACTAAAAAAACATCGATCATCGTCTAACAATTTGAAATTAATCTAATTCATCTAGCTAGCTAAAACTAACATTTCCAAAATTTCTAACATTTCTATATAACTAACATTTCTATAACATTTGACATTATATATATTATAACTAACATTTCTACATACTATTTGACATTAATCTAATCTAATTAATTAATTCATCTAAAACTTTGTATACAGAAAAACAGAAAAAACTAAAAGCTAAAAACAGAAAAATTGTGTGTGTGTGCGCGTAGTGTGTGTGTAGTGTGTGTGTGTGTGCATGTAGTGTGTGTGTGCCGCGCGCGTGTGTGTGCGCTACGGTCGTCGGCGCCGGCGCCGGTGTGCGCTACGATCGATTGGAGGGAGGAGAGGGGCCGGGGGAGGGGCTCACAGCGCGCGCGGGCAAGGTCGAGGCGACGGCGACGGCGGCGAGGTCGATCCAAAGGCGACGGCGACGGCGAAGCGAGGGGATCGGCGACCGGGACGGCGACGGGGGTGCCGCGGAGTCGACGGGGACGACGCGACGAGGACGGGGGCGTCGCGGAGTCGACGGGGACGGCGCGACGGGCGGCGACGGCGCGGGACGGGGCGGCGGCAGAGAGAAGTGGGAGATGAGAAACTGAATTTTTGAAGTGTTTCTTATATAGGGGACACCTTTAGTACCGGTTGGAGCCACCAACCGGTACTAAAGGCCTGTTTTGGCCAGGCCAAGCGGCGGGAAGCGACCCCCTTTAGTACCGGGTGGTGGCTCCAACCGGTACTAAAGGCCCCCCTTTAGTACCGGTTGGTGCCACGAACCGGTACTAAAGGGGGGTGCGCTGCCAGGCGAGGGGCGCAAAGTTTAGTCCCACCTCGCCTAGCGAAGGGGCAGCCGCACTGGTTTATAAACCCAGCCGCGGCTGCTCCTTTGAGCTCCTCTCAAATGCAGGCCTTCTGGGCCTACTGTGCTGTGCTGCCCTGTTGGCCTACTGGGCCTTTGCGGGCCTGCATCCTGGCCCAACAACAGGTTGGGTTTCTAGTCGTATGCAGGCCGCTCTGGCCTAGTAGGCGGGCTTTTTTATTTTTTTGCTTTATTTATTTTTGAGTTGTTTTTTGTATTTAGAGTTTCTTTGTGAATATTTTTGCTTTAGGTACAAAAAATTACAAACTTTCTGTTAGTGCCCGTAGTTTTCAAATTTGAATAGTTTAAATTTTGAATTATTTGAAATTAGTGTGAATCACTAGTTTGTGAATAACTTAACTTTAAAAATCAGTAAAGGCATGAAAGAATTTGTTTGCACATAAAATTTCTTCGCGTTTCAAATGCCAAAACACATAACTACTACCCTAACTATTACAGAGATTCCCTCCTGGGTGTGAAACACAGAAGAAAGTGATGATAGTTAAGCCGATCACATCCCAGATCTTTGGGTGTGAAACTTTTTCTTCGCGTGTGTCCCTTTGCGTCGTAGCCATGGAAAATCTTCATCATTTAACGGGATGCTCGGGTCAATATTCACTGTGAATGGAGCAATTTCATCAAACTTTTCATAATCTTCTGACTTGTCTGTCTTGTCATCCACTCCCATGATGTTTCTCTTCCCAGAAAGAACTATGTGCCGCTTTGGCTCATCGTACGATGCATTCGCTTCCTTATCTTTTCTTTTTCTTGGCTTGGTAGACATGTCCTTCACATAGAAAACCTGTGCCACATCATTGGCTAGGACGAATGGTTCGTCTGCATACGCAAGATTGTTGAGATCCACTGTTGTCATTCCGTACTGCGGGTCTTCCGTTACCCCGCCTCGTGTCATATTGACCCATTTGCACCGAAACAAAGGGACCTTCAAACCACGTCGATAGTCAAGTTCCCATATGTCCTGTATATAACCATAATATGTTTCCTTTCCCGTCTTGGTTTCTGCATCAAAGCGGACACCACTGTTTTGGTTGGTGCTCTTCTTATCTTGGGCGATCGTGTAAAATGTATTACCATTTATCTCGTACCCTTTGAAAGTCATTATATTCGAAGATGGTAACTGGGACAGCAAGTACAGGTCATCTTCAATAGAGGTGTCATGCATGGTACGTGTCTGCAACCAGCTGGCGAAACTCCTGGTTTGTTCACGTGTAATCCAGTCATCAGACCGCTCCGGGTGTTTGGAGCTGTAACACCCTCGATGCGACTATATCTCCCACGTGTCGAGGCACGACTTAGAGGCATAATCGCATTGAAGGCATAAGTCGCAAGTGAGGCAATCTTCACACAACCCATGTACATATAAATATAAAGGGGGGATAATAATAATAGTTGGCTTACACTCGCCACGTCACATCAAGGTACATAAATAGCATCCATTATACAAACACTCATGGCCCGACTACGGCGCCAAAATAGAAAAGACTCCCCAACATGCGACTAATCCCTGAATCGAACCCCGAGCAGGCACCACTACTGATCATCAGGAAAAGAAACATAGTATCGCTGAGAGTCCTCGTCGTACTCCCACCTCAGCTCGAGCGCGCCATCCGGAGGAGTATCATCGGTCCCTGCATCTGGTGTAATAGTAATCTGTGAGCCACAAGGACTCAGCAATCTCGCACCCTCGCGATCAAGACTATTTAAGCTTAATAGGAAAGGAAGGGTTAATGTGAGTGGAGCTGCAGCAAGCGACTAGCATATATGGTGGCTAACTTATTCGCAAAGGAGAGCGAGAAAGAGAAGGCAAGGCGCGAGCGGAAAACTAAATAGAGCGGACTACGCAAACATAACTCCAACGCCGTGTCCACTTCTCGGACTCCGCCGAGAAGAGGCCATCACGGCAACACACACAGTTGATTCATTTTAATTATTAAGTTCAAGTTATCTACAACCGGACATTAACAAATTCCCATCTGCCCATAACCGCGGGCACGGCTTTCGAAAGATCAATCCCTGCAGGGGGGTCCCAACTTAGCCCATAACAAGCTCTCACGGTCAACGAAGGAATAGACCTCCACCAGACCACCGATCAGACTCGGTATCCCGGTACAACAAGATGATTCGACAGGTTAAAACAAGACCAGCAACACCGCCCGAATGTGCCGACAAATCCCGATAGGAGCTGCACATATCTCTTTCTCAGGGCACACTCAGATGTAACAGGAAATGCATGAACCTGGCCTCAACTTGGGAAACCAAGTGTGCCACTGGATAGAGGGGAAGAAATCCCCTGAAAACGATATAAAGATCATGGCAATCGGAGCTACGGCTATAAATGGCAAGCGTTTTACTAAACGAACCGATCTGCGATTTACATCAACATGCCTCCTAAATGCAACAAAATGAACATGCTACAGCCACCCAACATGTAAACAAATTGCATGGCAGTGATGTACTCATCAAGCTTAACAAATCATCATGACTGAGGCATAGGCAAATTCATCCATTAAGGGCTTCAAACAAGCATGGCAAAACTTAATAAGCAAAACAGATTTCAGACTTAGCGAAATTAACACGCTAGTCTGAAATTTCAGACCACGATGCTCACTTCGGAGCAGCAAAACAACATGAAAAAACTGAACATGACAAGTAAGAACATGGCATGGAGCTACTCAACAAGCTTAACAAAACACCCAAAGTGACCTGGGGCCAAAAGGGTTCACAAAATACTACGAGCACACGAACATAGATGAAACACAATCAGTTTTCAGACTTAGTGAAAACTGAGACATGCTGAAATATAACTCAAGGCATGTAAACGAGCTCGATGCACTCACTACGGTGCAAGTCATGGCAAGGCAAGCATACATCCATTAAGAAGGCACAAAATTCTAGCTAGACATGGCAAGAACAATGGCATAGCATGCATGGATCACTGCAAACTCCGGCAAAATCGCAAAAGAGTTCACGATCTGCCCAAAACACAACTATGCAAAAGTTGAGCTCGATTGATCAACCTAGGGTGCTCCAACATAACAAGTAAAGACATGGATGGATAAGCACAACAAGCATAACAAATCACTCTTATTGATCATCCTCAAAAGAGGCACAGATCACTAGGAAACAAGCTGGACATATAGCATCGTGAACTAAAACATCCCAGACTCAGTGAAAATCACTAAGTCCCTGAAATCAGCAATCTCAGGTACTCTCTTCGCAAGCTTGCACAAGACAACACACACATCCTAAAAATGCATGGGTGGCACCTCTGGAAAGAAGACAAATGCTTAACAATTCATCCCAAAGGGGCACAGGCATATCATGCACGGATTAAACATGGCAAAAATGACAAAAGTGCATGATGAACTAACGGATCTGCAATTTAACTCACGAAGCCTCCTTCTAACAGCATTTTGGGCATCAAATGATGACCTCAAATGCAAATGATGCAATGGAATGAAATGATGTACCGTCGAGACGAAGATTTCGATATATCATATGCCCAAATCGGAGCTACGGATGCAAAGTTACGCAGGACAAAGACGTTGCATCGAAAATTAGTGGTTCGGGGATAAAAAAAGTCAACCGAATTAGAGTCTGTCCATCAGAATACCCCAGAATCCGACCGATCCGAGGCCAGACACGGTACCGGATCTAATGGCATGCGATTGCAGGAGGAGGGTTACTGCCGACCGGGTCCAGCCCATAACGGGAGAGTAGCCGCCCGGAGCGCGGGGGCGAAATGGAGCCGCCGGCAAGCCATTCGCCGGGCGACTTGAGGGGAGACGGCGCGCGCCGGCGCACGGCGAGGAGGCGAGGCAGCACCCGACGGCGGGCATGCATTTACGAGGGCCTGGCGTTAGGGCGCCTCCCGCTCGCAGCGGCGGTGGCGGCCCCGGGCGCGAGCGGCAGCACTTTAAAGCGGTCGCGGCCAGCAATCATGGCAACCTGCCAGAGGAAAAGGACGTTTGCTGTGTTTTGTCTCCTGCGCTCGGGATGGTGGGGAGGAATTCCCCGGTGCAAAGAGGAGTTAAAGGCTTTCTTAAACGACTGGCGGGCCGCGGTCCTCTGGCGAGGCCGGCGGCGGGTGATGGGCCCGCCCCGCTCCGCATTCCCTCGCGGTGTCCACGACAATGCAACGGCGATGGCTGTGATAGGCGCCCAAGAACCACTAGGCGTCTGGGGGGATATCTAAGGAAGGCTATCTACATTCGGCGAAGGACGAAAAGGTCCTGGGCAGGCATCCCTGAGATTTTGGCTTTGAAGGCCTCGTAGCCACACAGGGCGGACTGGGCGGAGACTGTCGCCGTCCGGACATGTGGCGGCGCGGGTTCTAGATTTAGGGTTTCGAGGAGGGAGACGAGGATGCCGAAATATGGGGGGTGTATATAGAGGCATAGAGGGAGCTAGGAGAGTCCAAATGAGGTGCGGTTTTCGGCCACGCGATCGTGATCGAACGCTCTAGGATATGGAGCAGAGTTATTGGTGGGTTTTGGGCCAAATGGAGGGGTGTTGGGCTGCAACACACACGAGGCCTTTTCGGTCCCTCGGTTAACCGTTGGAGTATCAAACGAAGTCCAAATGATACGAAACTTGACAGGCGGTCTACCGGTACTAAACCAAGGCCGCTTGGCAAGTCTCATCGGTCCAATCCGGAAATGTTTAATCCCCACACACGAAAGAAAGCTAGAAATGGACCACCGGAGGAGAACGAAGCGCCGGAATGCAAAATGGACAACGGGGAAAATGCTCGAATGCATGAGATGAACATGTATGCAAATGCGATGCATGTGATGACATGATATGAGATGCACAAAAACGAAAACAACACACGGAGGCAAAGACCCGAACCCGAGAATTAAATATAACTTAATGCCGGAAACGGCATGAGTCGGAGTACAATTGGGGGAGGTTACATGTGGGGCGTTACAACACTCCACCACTACGAAAAGATCTCGTCCCGAGATCTAGGACTGAAAGAACTCCGGGTACTCAGAACGGAGGTGATCCTCGCGTTCCCAGGTAGCTTCACGGTCGGAATGGTGTGACCACTTGACTTTGAGAAATTTGATTGACTTGTTGCGAGTCTTGCGTTCAGTCTCTTCAAGAATAGCAACTGGGTGCTCACGATAGGAGAGATCTTCTTGGAGCTCAATGTCCTCGAAGTTGACGGTGCGTCAGGCGTCTTGAAGCACTTTCGGAGTGGAGACGTGGAACACATCATGAACATTGGCAAAGTTTGAAGGAAGCTCGAGTTGATAGGCGAGGTCGCCTCTCTTGCTGACAATCTTGAAAGGTCCGACGTATCTGGGGGCAAGCTTCCCTTTGATACCGAAGCGACGAGTCCCTTTCATAGGAGAGACGCGTAGGTAAACATGATCTCCTATCTCGAAAGCCAAATCACGGTGCTTATTGTCATAGTAGCTCTTCTGGCGGGATTGGGCTGCTTTGAGGTTATCAAGAATGACCTTGCACATTTCTTCTGCCTCTGTGATTAGGTCATTACCCAGCAGCTGACGTTCACCGGTTTCAGACCAGTTGAGAGGTGTACGGCATTTCCTACCATAAAGAATTTCAAATGGGGCCTTGCCCGAACTTGCTTGAAAACTGTTGTTGTAGGAGAATTCAGCATATGGAAGGCAATCCTCCCACTTCATGCCGAAGGAGATCACACAAGCCCTGAGCATATCTTCAAGAATCTGGTTGACACGCTCGACTTGACCGCTAGTTTGCGGATGGAAAGCTATGCTGAAGCGGATGTTGGTGCCCATGGACTTTTGAAAAGACTCCCAAAACTTGGAGGTAAAGATGCTGCCACGGTCTGAAGAGATCACCTGTGGAATACCGTGCAGAGAGACAATCCGAGAGGTGTAGAGCTCCGCCAATTGACCTGCAGTGATAGACTCTTTGATAGGCAAAAAGTGAGCCACTTTAGTGAGTTTGTTGATGACAACGAATATAGCATCATTGCCACGCTTGGACTTTGGAAACCCAGTCACGAAGTCCATCTCAATGTGGTCAAACTTCCATTCTGGAATGGCAAGAGGTTGGAGGAGACCAGCTGGCCTTTGGTGTTCTGCCTTCACTCTTCTGCAGACATCACACTCATTCACGAACTGAGCAATCTCGCGCTTCAGTCGAGTCCGCCAATAAGCCTGCTTGAGGTCCTGATACATCTTCGTGCTCCCAGGGTGGATGGAGAGGAGTGAATTGTGAGCCTCGTTCATGATCACTTTACGAAGGTCACCTTTGGGCACAACAATACGATCCTCGAAGAAGAGAGTATCCTTGTCATCAAGGCGGTAGCACTTGTACTTGGGTTGACTCTTGGCAATCCCAATCTTCACCTTCTTCACCATAGCATCAAGAAGTTGGGCTTGGCGAATCTGGTCTTCCAAGGTAGGAGAGACTTGAAGGTTGGCGAGGAAACCTTGAGGAACAACTTGCAGATTAAGTTTGCGGAAAGCTTCACAAAGCTCGGGTTGATAAGGCTTGAGAATCAGATTGTTGCAATAAGCCTTCCTGCTCAAAGCGTCAGCAATCACATTGTCCTTGCCTGGAGTGTACTCGATACTTGGATTATACTCTTGAATCATTTCGACCCATCAAGTCTGCCTGAGGTTGAGGTTAGGCTGAGTGAAGATGTACTTGAGACTCTTGTGATCAGTGAAGATGTCCACTTTTCTTCCCAATAAGAGATGTCTCCAAGTCAAAAGAGCATGCACAACTGTCGCCAACTCGAGGTCATGAGTGGGGTAGTTCTTCTCATTGGGCTTCAACTAGCGAGAGGTATAAGCCACAACTTTCTTCTCTTGCATCAACACTGCACCGAGACCTTGGAGAGAGGCATCGCAAAAGACCTCGAACGGTTTGGATTCATCGGGAGGAGTCAAAACTGGAGCAGTGACCAATTTCTCTTTCAAAGTGTTGAAAGCAATGTCACATTCCGGAGACCAAACGTACTTGACGTGCTTCTGGAGAAGATTTGAGAGAGGCTTCGCGATCTTTGAAAAGTTCTTAACGAACCTCAACGAACCGAGGAAGCTACGAAGTTGCTTCACGTTCTGAGGTGGTTCCCAATTCACAATTGTAGACACCTTCTCAGAATTCACCGCAATGCCCTTGGCAGAGATGATATGCCCAAGATAAAGAACCTCATCGAGCCAAAATTCGCACTTTGAGAACTTGGCGTAGAACTGGTGTTCCCTGAGCTTATCGAGTACCAAACGCAAGTGCTTGGCATGATCTTCCTTGTTCTTCAAAAAGACCAGAATGTCGTCGAGATAGACCAAAAGAAAGTCATTGGTGTAGGCATTGAAGATGAAGTTCATCATGCGGGAGAAAGTTGGAGGAGCGTTGACGAGGCCAAAAGACATGACAGTGTATTCATATGAACTTTAGCTTGTCCTGAAAGCCGTCTTGGGAATATCTTGCTCACGGATTCGAATCTGGTGATAACCCTATGGAGATCAAGCTTGGAGAATACTTGGGCACCTTTGAGTTGTTCGAGCAACTCGTTGATGTTGGGAAGTGGGTATTTGTTCTTGATAGTCTTCTTGTTCAATGGACGGTAATCAACACAAAGCCGGTCCGTTCCATCCTTCTTCTTCACAAAAAGAACTCCACAACCCCACGGAGAAGAACTAGGCCGAATGAGACCCATTCGCTCTTGAATATCGAGTTGCTTCTTCAGCTCCTTCAACTCTTCAGGTCCGAGCTTATAAGGACGCTTGCAAACTGGTTCCGTGCCAGGCTCAAGATCGATGACGAATTCAACTGGCCGGTGCGGAGGCATTCCTGGAAGCTCTTCTGGAAAGACGTCTTGATATTCGCAAACGACTAGAATTTGAGAGATGGCATCCACTTCACCCTTCTCATTGAGAGAAAACAGATGGATGGTATCATCACGAGCAGCAAAGACAATTACATCCTCAGACGAATGAGTTAATTGAATCTGCCTGGCTGCACAATCAAGATGCGCCTTGTGCTTAGAAAGCCAATCCATTCCGAGAATAAGATCAATATCTGAGTCGCCCAAAACAATAGGAGAAGCTAGAAATTTGTAGTCGCCCAACGTGATAGTAACATCCGGGATGCAGGTATTAGCTGTCATTTGCTTGCCCGGTGACACGATTTGCAAGGCACTTTGTAGATACTGATAATCGCACTCATTCTTTGATGCAAAAGGTTTGGAAATAAAGCAATGCGATGCACCAGTGTCAAAAAGAACTTTTGCAGGAATATCGTTAACAGGAAGGTTACCCATGATGACATCTGACGAGTCCTCTGCCTGAGCTGCATTCATCAAATTGACCTTGGCATGCTTGGTGTTATGCTTGACCACAGTTGTACTTGCCGATCTCACAGGAGGAGGAGGAGGGAGACGCCTCTGATTGAAGCATTTGTTGGCATAGTGACCCTTCTGTTGGCACTTGTTGCGCGTGACCTCTGAAAGCGGACGGTGGTACGGAGCACTCGATCTTGGAGGTTGAGACAAAGTCTTGTTCTGAAAGCCAGGGTTGGGTGGGTGGGAAGATCCACTGCCACCTTTGCTCTTCTGATACGGCTGACGGAACGGAGGAGGAGGAAGCCAATACTTCTGCTGCTTGGCCACTTGAGTAGAGGAAGAAGGAGTAGCATCTCTGACTCGCTTCTTCGAAGCATCACACCTCAGTTGAGCAGCCTCTTGCTTCAATGCCATGTTGTAGAACTCATCGTACCTCAAGGGCTCAAAGAGAACAAGAGCTAGCTGGATTTCTTCTCTAAGACCACCCCTGAACTAGTATATCATGCTCTTCTCGTCAGGGACGTCCTGCTTAGCAAAGCGGGCGAGCTTCTGAAACAACTTGTTGTAGTCATAGACAGACAAAGAGCCTTGCTTCAGGATGCGGAATTCCTCATGCTTGCTTTCAACCATGCTCTGAGGAATATGATGAGCTTTGAAGTCTTGACGGAATTCATCCCAGGTAATCACACGGCCTCCTCTGGAATCCTTGTACTGCTGGAACCATTCTACAGCTTGGTCTTTGAGTTGGAAGGAAGCGAACTTGACAAAGTCCTCAGGCCTGACGTTACTGCACTCGAAATGCTTGCATAAGTCCACGAGCCAATCGTCAGCATCAGTTGCCTCAACACAATTGCTGAAAGTCTTTGGCCCGTTAGCAAGGAACTGGTTGAGTGTAGCAAAGTGATTCTGATTGTTGCCTTGGTTGCCTTGGTTCGCTTGATTGCGCTCTTGAAGAATTTGCATGATCAACTGCGTGTTTGCATTGGTAGCGGCCATCACAGCTTGCCATGCCTCCAGAGGAGGTGGAGGTGGTGGCGGATCAGGATTCGGAGTCGTCCGCGTTGGAGGAGCCATCCTGAAGAGGTTGACATCCATTAGCACATTGATAGATAAATATTGAAGCTGAATCCAACGGAATGAAATTGCAACATATAGCCTTCACATCCGAACAAAATGAACGAATGCATTACAAATGAAATGGTCACATATCCATAAATTGAGAAGCCACATAGAATTTAGGTAGAGGAATAAATCAACAAGGTACGGATCAAGAACGAATACTCGGTAAGAAATCCCAATCTCAAACCAAATATCCGTGGAAGAAGAACTAGAGCTACAAGAATTCCCACCTATGAAACTCCCGAACCTTTCCGGTTATGCAATCAGGTGTTGGGGATACAGGGGAAGCATAATATCTCACCCAAATCTAGCAAATCCTACATCCAGCTGTATCCATCCTTCAACACATAACCGAGAAAACTTCGGAAACCATCTACCTCAACCTTCGAAAAGCATCCGTTATACAAGTTATGGCAATACTGCCGAACTCCCGCCCCAGTACTGGGTGGCGTCGAGGTTATCTCACCAACAACTGCATAAAAGAGATTTTCGATGTCGGCGAACTAAACTCAGGTATTCCAGAATTGCAACGATAAAATTGTGACGACAACACCTCGGAGCTCAACTCCCCAGGACACTGCCACAACCCCTAAATGACAGGAGGCACCAAGAACAATGTTCTCGTCACAAAACCATCGGAATGATTCCAAGATACCCGCGTGATCCTAAATTTTTTTTAGTGAAATTTGAGAAGAGAAGAGTCAAAACTCTATGTCAGGATGCCTTACCAGACGATGAAGGGACTGGGGAGTAAAAAGAATTCCTGAACTCTCCGATATATAATTCCTAAATGACCTAAAACATTTTTCTAGACTCAACAACGACTGCTAAAAATGATCAATCAGTGGGGGCTCCTAAGGTCGGGGAAGGCTCTGATTACCAACTTGGGCTGCAACACACACGAGGCCTTTTCGGTCCCTCGGTTAACCGTTGGAGCATCAAACGAAGTCCAAATGGTACGAAACTTGACAGGCGGTCTACCGGTAGTAAACCAAGGCCGCTTGGCAAGTCTCGGTCCAATCCGGAAATGTTTAATCCCCACACACGAGAAGAAGGTAGAAATGACCACCGGAGGAGAATGGAGCGCCGGAATGCAAAACGGACAACGGGGAAAATGCTCGAATGCATGAGATGGACACGTATGCAAATGCAATGCACATGATGACATGATATGAGATGCATGACAACAACAACAACAACACACGGAGACAAAAACCCGAACCCGAGAAAATAAAATAACTTAACGCTGGAAACGGCAAGAGTTGGATTACATATTAGGTAAATCATATCCGGGGTGTTACAAGGTCCATGTCCCAACTCCCAAGCCTATACCTGACCATGACCCGGACTAGCTATCATTGGCATCGCTAATACAAAAAAGAATCACATAGTATATAGTTGCTAGTTTGAAAGCCTTATGCCAAAAGATTACATTGTGTTGAGTTCGATTCGATATGAACGGGATCTGAGTTGACTGGAGAAGTCATGATGGCTCTGAAAGCTGAGACTAGCCAGGGATAGGGGTGCGTGGAAGCTAGCTATCCAGGTGCCAGTACCACGAGTTGGTTGCGAGATCTTATGGGTCTAAGCTCTAGCCTACCCCAACTTGTTTGGGACTAAAGGCTTTGTTGTTGTTGCTGCTGCTATGTAATTAACAAGGTTCACAACTAAATTGGTTAATATCGTAATCATACCGTGCCAAAAATAAATTCCGCCGAAAAGGAAAAATCCTAAATAAATAAATTCCGCCGAAAAGGAAAAATCCTAAATAAATATAATTTTTTTTTCTAAAAATGCCAAAAACAATTTTCACCGTCTAAATAAAATATTTAGAACATAGTGAACATTTTCTTGGCCTAAAAATGCAATTTGTATAATAATGCATATTTTTCTAATTCGAATAAAATAGCAATAAAATCCAAATAAAAATTATTTATTTGATTTTAACATTTTTCCTCCAATATTTGTTTTATTTTGGAGAAGTCATTTTATCTCCTCTCATTTTTTTGAAATATTTTGGAGAGAAAAATAATTAAAACCAAAATGATCCTCTTTTCAATATTTGAGAAAATTCAAATATGAAAATAATAAAATCCCCAACTCTCTCCGTGGGTCCTTGAGTTGCTTAGGATTTCTAGGATCGCAAACGAAATGCAAATAAAATATGATATGCATATGATGACCTATGTATAACATTCCAAATTGAAAATTTGGGATGTTACAAAAGATGGTTAAGGTTTCTTAACCATAGACATGTGTTGTCATTTGATAATAGGATCACATCATTAGGAGAATGATGTGATGGACAATACCCATCCGTTAGCTTAGCATAATGATCGTTCAGTTTATTGCTATTGCTTTTTTCATGTCAAATACATATCCCTTCAACTATGAAATTATGCAACTCCCGGATACCGGAGGAATACCTTGTATGCTATCAAATATCACAACGTAACTGAGTGATCATCAAGATGCTCTACAGGTATCTCCGAAGGTGTTTGTTGAGTTGGCATAGATTGAGATTAGGATTTATCACTCCGAGTATTGGAGAGGTATCTCTGGGCCCTCTCGACAATACACATCATAAGAAGCCTTGCAAGCAAATGACTAAGGAGTTAGTTACGAGATGATGTATTATGGAACGAGTAAAGAGACTTGTCGGTAACGAGATTGAACTAGGTATGAAGATACCCACGATCGAATCTCGGGCAAGTAACATACCGATGGACAAAGGGAATTACGTATGTTGTCATAAAGGTTCCACCGATAAACATCTTCGTAGAATATGTAGGAACCAATATGGGCATCCAAGTCCCGCTATTGGTTATTGATCGGAGAAGCGTCTCGGTTATGTCTACATAGTTCTCGAACCCGTAGGGTCCGCACGCTTAACGTTCATTGACGATATAGTATTATATGAGTTATGTATGTTGGTGACCGAATGTTGTTCGGAGTCCCGGATGAGATCACAGACATGATGAGGAGCTCCGGAATGGTCTGGAGGTAAAGATTGATATATAGGATGATATGGTTAGGCCAAGGGGTAAAGCCCACGGGGCTTTAGGTCGGTGCAAAAGGAGTTTTGCGGAGGCTAGGGGGCCAAACGCCGGAGACCTTGACGGCTGGCCCTGGGCCAGATGCCGAGGCCCGTGGCATCTAGGCCAGACGCCAAGGACTATGGCCTCTGGTCCTGTAAGTCCGAGAAGGACTCTTCCTTGCGGGAAAAAACGACTTTGAGGAGGCTCTTTCTCCAAGTTACGACCCCAGGGCTCAACATATAAATAGAGGGGCAGGGCTAGCACCTGGAACACATCAAGATTCACCAAGCCGTGTGCCCGCAACCCTAACCCTCTAGTTTATTCTCCGTCATAGTTTTTGTAGTGCTTGGCGAAGCCCAGCGGAGATTGTTGTTCACCACCACCGTCACCACGTCGTCATGCTGCCGGAACTCATCTACTGCTTCGCCTCTCTTGCTGGATCGAGAAGGTGAGGACGTCATCGAGCTGAACATGTGCTGAATGCGGAGGTGACGCACGTTCGGTACTTGATCGGGACGGGCCGTGAAGGTGTACGACTACATCAACCGCGTTGATAAATGCTTCCGCTTAGGGATCTTCAAGGGTATGAAGATGATCTTCCCCTCTCGTAGCTATGCATCTCCATGGATAGATCTTGCGTGTGCGTAATTTTTTTTATTTTCCATGCAATGTTTCCCAACAATTTGATCTGATTAGAGCAGCTGGACAGAATCCGAATTAGGTCAACTGAGCAATCATTGCTCCCTTGTACTGCGGCAAAATGATTGATGAACTTCTCCTGAAATTATGCATTTATGAAATGGTGAAACCTCTTGCATTACCTAAATAGCTGATCACATCACTTCTAGCATGAGTACAACGGTCTCGTGGATGGCGTCACGGCATGGCTCGATGGCGGCGGCGCGGTTTGCTTCGATGGCCGGCCGAGGTCGTTGGGAAAGGAGGCGGACACGGGGAAGGCGACATGCTCAGTGCTACTTGACCATGTCATCTCCGCCGATGCCGATGAGCTCAGCCTCGGTGGCAGCGGGCTCCTGGCCGTAGCCATCGACCACCTCGAGTGGGAGCCTGCCGCGGGGGCCGACCTGTAATGTATGTTGTTTGGTAATAGCTCTTCGTTCTCAACATCCGGTTGCGGCTGTTGCACACATTGTCTCCAAATACCGGTGTGAAAATGCTTTTTTAGATCTAATCATTATGGTTCTCCAAACACTGTTGGCCCAGTCCCGACGCCGAGTACTTCCGGCGACGACGATACGACCGACGACGAACAACGATGATGAATAGAGCTCACTGACTATCTTGGTTTTAGCCCCAAGCCGGCCAGACCCAACGAGATACTTTACGTCGAGATGCACCGTATGAAGCAGATGCACCGCAGTGCAAAACTGGCCTGAGCTCACTGATCTCCCAGCCTAAACACGCACGTACACAACAGCCTTTGGGCTCGATACTCAAACGCACGCGTGAAAATGAACAAAACTGGCCCTTTTCTGAAAATTCAACACAAAATGGCCTTAATCTGAAAATATTTCACAAAATGGCCCTCTTTTGCATGACGCCCGGGGCTTGGACACCACTTTATGCTTTTCGTGATAGCCAGCTTACTATGCTTCCTCCAAGAAAATATGTCACGTCCGAGGTACTCTTGTTGGAAATATGCCCTAGAGGCAATAATAAATTAGTTATTATTATATTTCCTTGTTCATGATAATCGTTTATTATTCATGCTAGAATTGTATTGATAGGAAACTCAGATACATGTGTGGATACATAGACAACACCATGTCCCTAGTAAGCTTCTAGTTGACTAGCTCGTTGATCAATAGATGGTTACGGTTTCCTGACCATGGACATTGGATGTCGTTGATAACGGGATCACATCATTAGGAGAATGATGTGATGGACAAGACCCAATCCTAATTAAGCATAGCACAAGATCGTATAGTTCGTATGCTAAAGCCTTTTATAATGTCAAGTATCGTTTCCTTAGACCATGAGATTGTGCAACTCTCGGATACCGTAGGAATACTTTGGGTGT
Organism: Triticum urartu; assembly: GCF_003073215.2. NCBI lineage: Eukaryota > Viridiplantae > Streptophyta > Magnoliopsida > Poales > Poaceae > Triticum > Triticum urartu. The sequence goes on from NC_053027.1 coordinate 571,198,714, forward strand.
GCCAAACGTCACAACGTAACTGCGTGGCTATAAAGGTACAATACAGGTATCTCCGAAAGTGTCTGTTGAGTTGGCACGAATCGAGACTGGGATTTGTCACTCCGTGTAAACGGAGAGGTATCTCTGGGCCCACTCGGTAGGACATCATTATAATGTGCACAATGTGACCAAGGAGTTGATCACGGGATGATGTGTTACGGAATGAGTAAAGAGACTTGCCGGTAATGAGATTGAACAAGGTATGGGGATACCGACGATCGAATCTCGGGCAAGTATCGTACCGCTAGACAAAGGGAATTGTATACGGGATTGATTGAATCCTTGACATCGTGGTTCATCCGATGAGATCATCGTGGAGCATGTGGGAGCCAACATGGGTATCCAGATCCCGCTGTTGGTTATTGACCGGCGAGTTGTCTCGGTCATGTCTGCATGGTTCCCGAACCCGTAGGGTCTACACACTTCAGGTTCGATGACGCTAGGGTTATAAAGGAAGTTGATATGTGGTTACCTAATGTTGTTCGGAGTCCCGGATGAGACCCCGGACGTCACGAGGAGTTCCGGAATGGTCCGGAGGTAAAGATTTATATATGGGAAGTTCTGTTTTGGTCACCGGAAAAGTTTTGGGTTTTATGGGTAACGTACCGGGACCACCGGGAGGGTACCAGGGGTCCACCAAATGGGGCCACAAGCCCCGGAGGGCTGCATGGGCCAAGTGTGGGCTGGTGCGCCCCCCCACAAGGGCCCAAGGCACCTAAGGGGAGGAAGGGGGGCAAACCCTAAGGGCAGATGGGCCTTAGGGCCCATGCCTGGTGCGCCTCCCTCTCCCCCTCCACTTGGCCGCCACCCTAGATGGGATTGGGGCTGGCCGCCGCCCCTAGGGTGGAACCCTAGGTGGGGCGCACCCCTCCCTCTCCCCTATATATACTTGAGGACTTGGGGCTGCCAATAGATGAGTTTTCTGACCTCTCCCTGGCGCAGCCCTACCTCTCTTTCTCCTCATATTTCGCGGTGCTTGGCGAAGCCCTGCTGGATCACCACGCTCCTCCACCACCACCACGCCGTTGTGTTGCTGCTGGATGGAGTCTTCCTCAACCTCTCCCTCTCTCCTTGCTGGATCAAGGCATGTGAGACGTCACCGGGCTGTACGTGTGTTGAACGCGGAGGTGCCGTCCGTTCGGCACTAGGATCTCCGGTGATTTGGATCACGACGAGTACGACTCCTTCAACCCCGTTCTCTTGAACGCTTCCTCTTAGCAATCTACAAGGGTATGTAGATGCACTCTTCTTCCCCTCGTTGCTGGTTTCTCCATAGATAGATCTTGGTGACACGTAGGAAAATTTTGAATTTTTGCTACGTTCCCCAACAACTCTTACGGTCATCAACAATCCTTTCCTTGTCACTAGCACTATAGCCGAGTAGTTTCACCATCTCCTTCTTGCTCATCTCAAGACGAGGTTCCATTGAAGCAACAATATGATTGCAATCTTTCAAGCCATGGCTTTCAAGTACCTTCCTTGCATATGCCTCCTGGCATAGTGTGATCCCTTCCAACTTTTGATGTACCTCGATCCTGAGGTAGTAACTCAATAGCCCTAGATCATCCATCTTTGAAAATCTCCTTCATTTGTAGGTTGAACTTTGCAATCACCTCTTCATCTGCTCCAGTTATCAACATGTCGTCGACGTAGATGCCAACTAGTAGACGATCCCTTCCTTCACCTCTCTTGTACATCGCATGCTCTAGTGGGGCTTTCTCAAATCCAAGAGAAATCAATGTATGATCAAGTTTGATGCTCCATGCCCGAGAGCCTTGTCGTAGCCCGTACAAGACTTTGTGTAACTTTAGTACCTTGTGTTCTTCTCCCTCTTTGATGAATATCGGTGGTTGGTTCACATAGACGTCTCCTTGTAACTCTCCTTTCAAGAACACGGATTTTACATCCATTTGATGTATCTTCCATGATTTCTGAACCGCGAGAGCGATGAGTAATTCCACCGATTCCATCTTTGCAACGGGAACGAACGCTTCTTCGAAGTCCACACTTTCCTCTTGCACGTACTCTTTGGTCACTAGCCTTACTTTGTGCTTCACGGACCCTTCGACATCTTTCTTGATCACAAATTCTCACTTGAGATCCATGGCTTTTTCATTGTTGGGAAGATCCACAAGCTTCCATGCATTATTGTCGTGGATCGACCTCAATTCTTCTTTCATAGCCTGACGCCAACACTCCATCGTATTTGCGTCATTAAAATCTGCCAGTTCCTCGGCACTTAGACACGAGCATCCACTCCTTCTCATCTTTGCCGGGTCAATCGTTCGAAGAGCTTACTTCGAATATTGTTGTAACACCGGTTCTGGATGTACGGACGTGGGTGGTTGTGTCCTTTCCTCCATTACTGTCGGAGACAACTTTGCTTGCGCGGCTCCTTGTACCTTCAGAAGCGATGCCTTGCTATTTTCTTTGCTCATAGCAATTGGCAAAGCTAGCATTTTCACGTGAGCTAGCCAGCCCTCCTGTTTATATGCTCTTGCTGCTGCACTTTTGAAGCCCGATGCTCAGACTATTGCTTCTAAGCCTCCACTCTGTGCTTCTTAATGAACCTCCAGCTGCTGTACTGTTTGCTGGTTTGGGTTGACGTGAGGCGCCCTTTTCATGGTCCACTAGTGGTGTCTCATCCACCTCTCTCGGGCTGCTTTCTGGCCAGCCTCCTGCCAAGTATGGAGCGTGCGTGCGTGCGCTACCAGACATAGCTCTCCTAGCATCGCTCGCTGGGAGACCGAGCACTCCTGTCTGCAGAACGCTTTGGCTACTTTCTGACGCGGATATGACAACGGCGACACCCTCGCCTTGCTATTGTTTGCACGCACATGCATCCAATCTAGCACCAGCATATTGTGCTTCGTGGACTTCAGGCGTCACGTACGCTGTTTTATCTTTGTCAGACAAAGTGATATATGTATCTGTAGCATCAACGCAAGTTTCGGAATCATCTCCTGCATCTGTAACATCGACACGAGTTTCCGAACCATAATCTTGGGAGCGAACTTTTTCTTCACGGAGCTCGACAATTTCTTTAGCCGATACTTGAAGAACTGGATCCTCCTCATCCATGAGTTCACACATCAACATCATGTCACTTTCATCATCTTCCTGGACCATGCGCACCTTCTCCTTAGGGGAATTCTTGCACTCCGACTTGAAGTGCCCGAGCAGATTACAGTTGTGGCAGCGGATCTTCCTCTTGTCGAACTTTTTTCTTCTTTGGCTTCTCCGACTATTCGTCGGTGTCCTTTGCGGGACGGTACTTTGCGCCACTACCAAACGCCTTCTTGAAATTGTTCTCCTTGAAAACCATCGCTTGCCACTGAGCGCGTGTAAGCATCAGGTACTCATCCTGCTTTGCGTCACCGTAACTCAATTTCATCCGCTCATCATGCGCCTTGAAGCGACCAACCAGATCATTCAAAGTGAGAGTCTTGAGATCAACACATTGCTCGATCGCTGACACAATCGGCATGTAGCGCGGTGGAGCGGCACGTAGGAAATGCCTGACCACGGAGATGTCCTTCAATTTCTCGCCGAGACCGCGAATCCCGTTCACCATCGAGGCAACCCTCGCTGCGAAGGCGTCCACCGTCTCATCTTCTCCCATTCTCAGGTTCTCGTAACTTTTCAGCAAAGTTTGCAAGTTCGCCTCGCGCACACGCGAGTGCCCTAGATGCAACGTCTTGAGTGTGTCTCACGTCTCCTTCGCTGATGTCTTCGAGATTAGATGCTGCTGCACGTCCACCAGCGTCACCGAGCAGATGGCCGTGATAGCCTGGCGATCTTTCCGATACAAGGCACCACCCTTCAGGTACTCGTTACCGCCGGGGTCGACGGCTTCCCAGAGCTCATTGGCCTCGAGCGCCCACTCCATCATGGTCGCCCACACCACGAAGTTCCCATGGTCAAATCGTGGCTACTCCGATCTGACAGGAGCAGCAATTACTTTAGCCACATCGGAGTACTCCACCAGCTTTTTGGTCTTCTCGTCGTCCAACATGACCTCCCGTTACTACAAGATCAACCTTGCTCTAGATACCAATTGTTGGCCCAGTCCCGACGCCGTCGTCACCGACGACGAACGACGATGATGAACAGAGCTCGCTGACTATCTTAGTTTCAGCCCCGAGCCGGCCAGACCCAACGAGATACTTTACGTCGAGACGCACCGTACGAAGCAGATGCACCGCAGTGCAAAACTGGCCTCAGCTCACTGATCTCCAAGCCTAAACACGCACGTACACAACTCATCAAACGCACGCACGCACGCGAGACTTCTGCTGATTGCCACACGTACGTATCGTACGTGGTGATTTTACTTTATTGCTTCACCAACTCACGGTTGTACAAGGGGTAGGGGTACACGCATATAATATGCAAGATAGACACTAGAAGCTAACCTACTCGTCTCTACTTCTAATCCTACCTGATGACTGCTTCTGTGTACGAACCGGACACAGTTCCACGCACGTCGTGGTTAATTCCAACAAACACAACCCATTGACTGATATTATAGTTTTTGTGGGCTGGTTCTTTATGAGAAAATTATTGTACAATAATACTGTAGTTAGAAGGAGGCCGCTCTTGTACGGCAGTTTTGGGTGTTGGGAATGCTTCGAATGCTAAAGGAGGATGGGCTTGATGGTGCTAGATCTGGCAAGAAAGAGATCATTGGGTAATCTCCAACAATGCAGAGTTCCTACTTTTGTGCTCTGCAGCGACACCAAGATCCTTTGATCAATTCGCCATTCTCCTGCAGAAGGCTTAGGTTTATCTATGTTAGCACATAAAATGCTCACCTCTGCATCTTGTATGTCATGTTGATGATTTAGTCCAGTGGTGCTAACTGGGTTATTAATATGGTTCTGACGTGATATGATGTGCTGGTGTTTGGTTTGTGATTAACATTTCATGTGAGTTAAATTGTGAAATAGTGAGACACTGAAATGGTACTTATATGTGCCTAATGTTGAGTTGCTCTTACTGCTCTTGAAGGACTGGACAAGTGAGCATGAAAGTTTTGAAATATTTGGTTTTTTATGGCAACCATTTTGTATTGTTCTGACCATGAGTGTATTTAATCTTGTGGCCTAAGACTTTTAAGTTGATGTTACGCATTGACGGCATGCTGAGATTATTTGGGTATATCTGGATGACGCACATAGTTTATTCCTTCGCAGGTTCTTGAGGACTACCTGAAGAATTTTAGAGTCTTGGAGGGGAAGACGATGCCACCCATCATTGGTAATATCTGGATGACGCATTAAAAAAAATCAGGTCCATTCTTTGATCTTCTCTAATGTTTTTCTTTGCTGCTTGAATAGATAGCTCTCTGTGGGTTGTAGGCTTGTAGCCTTGAAGTTCCGAATCCATAACCATTTCATATTTGGCTGTGAATAGTTACAACTGTTTGCGGACCATTACTCGGGCAAGCCGCCGCCGTCGCTCGCATCGTCACACCAATTACAAGCACTGGATATGGATATGTTGATAAGGTTGGCTTCATTGCACTTGTTGTTCATTAATTTACATACATATTAGAAAAAATTATCTCAAGGCCATATGTCACTCAGAGCTGCCTCTATTGAAATGGTGATTATACTGTAAATTCATCAAGATAGTTCATGTTTCTCAGCGTAGCTAAATTCAATCTTTCTTGACTTTGTGTTTCTGCTTTATGTCTAGATTTTCCTTTGTCTGCACCTTTTATTTTAGTAATAGTAATTTTTATAATTATACAACTGTTTCATTACATCAAAATTTATTGAAGCAATATACCCGTACAAAATTTCAAATACAAGTGAGTTTAATATGCTATACTATGCATAGGTTGCAGAACGCATGACTGTACAAGTACGTGTCGTTAACTTTCTTTTGGAGACACATGAAGGAAATGGCTTGCAAGGACATGCAACATGGTATGTTCTGATTACTTTTTGTGCATATTCCGTTCTTCCTTTTCTGATGAGAAATGGTGGTAAACCTTTTTATTTTGTCTTCAAACATGCCTACATAGTCTGATGTTAGTTATCCAAAGGCTCCAAGTCAATTCACATTGTTCCAATGGACATCGTTGTAATATTGGTGATTAAGTTGTCATGCTACCTATTCAAATATTTTTGACATCTTTAGACTGTGAATACATTCAGTTATAATCATTTTTGTACTTTGCCAAATCAGGTAAACCACAATGGTGATATTAGCTCAAAATAATTCTGCTGTAGATCAAATGAATTTACAGTATGTTAAACCACAATTGTATAATCATTTTTTAAATACACATTGCAAAAAAAGTTGTATGCATGACGAACATTTTCAAATAACGTTAAAAAATTTAACAAATGTGTAACATTTTCCAAAAAAAACATGTTGAACATTTTCCAAACGCACAAAACACTTTCTTTAAACTCATGGCAGTTGTAATTTTTTTCTTTAACAGCCAAAGCGGATTTTTGAAGAGGTACATAACGGCCAAAGCGGATTTTTGGAGCATGGTAGCCGCTGAGCATGTTTTTTGAAAGGTTAAAAACTGACACTTAAAAGATTTTATTATTTTTTCGCACAAAAACATATGCATGTGCTCTAAGTAACTGTCAAATTTCATTTGAAATTATGTTACATTATACCCTGCAATAAAGACAAAAAAAGGGGTGAAAAACAAGCTGATTTCTGCATGTGTTTTTAGTCTTTTAATCTATCACATGCAAACACAGGTTTTTGATGAAAATTCGCATGATATATTACGTGCAGAGGAAGAAGCAGAGATTGTTGCCGACCCGGGCCCTGCACGGTAGCTCCGACCCATGACAATAAACAGACCTCGGAGACCCTGCGAACACGTTGAAAATGCGACTACCGCAGCCATGCCGCGAACAGGCCGCAGTTTTAAACCAAAACAAAACATAATTTACGACGTACTTATCCGAGGACCAATTTTTTAGCATCGTATATATATATATATATA